>NC_136070.1:405896947-405976947 GCF_964261635.1 Lissotriton helveticus
TTTAAATCACATATGCTCACATCCTGTGCTGCACGATTGTCACACTATGTATACATGATGAACAAGATATATGTGCAAGTAACATTTGGGTGCTGTGAATTAGAAGAGTTTTTTGCACCATGACTCACGTTGTTAACCAAACTCTTCTATGTCCTCATTGAGCGTCATGACAGGGTTGCCATAGCAACTAGAGCCAGTCGTAACCTGTCAAGGAGGATATGTGAAACATATATAATCGTGTATGTTAAACTAAGCAGATGTAGCGATCAAGGCGGAGGCTTCCGCCGAAACGCGTCTGAGCAGCGAACAGGGAATAAAATCTGACTTTGAAAAGGAAATTCACGGTGTCAGTGCCTTTACTTTAATGCGAAGTGTGGATTGATAACCTATATATATATATATATATATATATATATATCACTGCTCCAAAGGTTGTCCACCTGTAAGTAGCACTCGACTAGCAGCTTGAAGAGAAGCATATGGAGCTTCGAAACGCGTTAGACAAATCCACTACGGAGCGGCTCCTACGGGCGGATCCCCGTCCATACCTACACATAAATCAAGCTGCTTGTCGAGTGCTATTTACAGGTGGACAACGTTTGGAGAAGTAATATATATATATATATATATATATCTATACCACTATAATAAAGGAGAAAGTTCAGGCTTTGAGGAGGGTAAACTCCGGAACCACTGCGCCAATCTGCACACCCGATACACCGTAGAAATCGTCAGGGTGTGTAGATGGTTATAGGCTATATAAAGTTTAAAAATAAACCTTATTTAAAAAATTAATATTGAAAAAAAAGGAGTCCCCCCCAAAGTAGCGCCGGCCGCGACGTGCGTGCTCACGTCGAGGAGCGGCATCAGAGCGGTGTCAGAGGAGCTCCTGCCATGGCGCGGGGGAGGAGCGGTCACGTGAAGAGCAGCACGGAGAGGCGGACATGGCGTGGGGAGGAGCAGCGGCGGACAATCGGTGAGGAGCAGGGAGGAGCTGTGAACTCAGGAGCGGCAGAAAAGGTAAGCAGGCAGGTGTCAGGCCAGGCAGGGAACGGCGAAAAGGCAATGTTGGGGCAGGCGGGGGTCGGGGAAGGCGGGGGACGGGGACGGGGATTGACTCAGGCCACGCGAGGGTCGGGCCAGGCGGCAGGCGGGGGACGGGGCGGGCACAGGCTGCAGGCAGGGAACGGCCAAAAGGCAATGTCGGGGCAGGCGGGGGTCGGGGAAGGTGGGGGACGGGGACGGGGATTGACTCAGGCCACGCGAGGGTCGGGCCAGGCGGCAGGCGGGGGACGGGGCGGGTGGGGCACGGGCTGCTGGGCAATGTCGGGGCAGGCGGGGGTAGAGGGAAGCCTGAAAGCTCCCGGACAAGGTCAGGACGGGCTGCTAGTATATATATATACACATATGTTTGTAATATATGTATATTTAATTTAAACATGTGTTTAAAAGATTTTAGGTTTATTTCCAATAACTATTTTATGCTAAAAGTGATTTTATAAACGTATTAATGATTATTTAACTATTTTGGCTACAGTATTGTGTGGATCAATGTTTTTCATGTGTTATGTGTATATTTAAAGGCCACAATATTATTGTTTATGATATCTCTGTTTTTGATACAGGTAAAATCAATATTTTTAACATGATATTTGTGTTCTCGATATTTGTGGTTTTACTACTTAAGTATAGGAAGTAGATTTTTTTGTTATCTATATTTAATTTCTGATATTTTAGTGTTTCTATATTGTACGCATCAATATTATGACAGTAATCCCTGTGGAGATTGCCGCAGATGTAAGTATGTGTTCTTAATTCGGACGTTCTTTGACTGCGGGAGCGACCGCCGTTAGGTCGGTTCTTATCATGGTTTTGAATTTTCATTTTCATTGCTGTTAGTCTGACACTACCCTGTACACTTCATAGGAAAGGACAACTTGAATACACAACTTTTCGGTAGTGACTGTGGTTGATTTGCCAGTTTTAACAGAAGGGCCTCATTTGGACCAGACGGAGTATCGAATTATTTATTCATCTTACATTCTTTGGTGACGTCAATAGCTCTGAATCTGTATCAGGAACGTTTGCAATATGATCTGTTTCCTCTTTGAGTAACACTACATGGCTCATTTCTGCCTTGAAAAAGTCTTCTAGAAAGACGAAACACATGTCGGCAAGTTGTGTGCTGAGAAGTTTTAATGAAATGATTTTGGAATAAAGATTATCAAGACTGCTACAGGCCTTGGATCCTTATATTTTGACTACTGTTACTGTTATTGTTGATATTCCTATTGGTGTTGAATGGGTGAAGTCAATATCCATTGATGTGATTTACATTTGCTGACTAAATAGTGACTATAGGTGTGCTGTCCAAGCCCTTTTTTTGTGTCCAAGTATGTGTTTTCATAGTATATCTGGGAGGGACACAAGAGAGCAGTTGGAAAATGAGAATACGTACCAGCAGTGAAGAGCAGTGGTTAAGGGAGGAATAGGGTTAGGTAGAGATGTAGGGAGGGACAAACATCCAACCATATCTATAGTTACTACAGCCAAAAAGGACCCAAAACGGCAATAAATGTACTCCAACTCAGAGCGGAATTAGGTTCATTACCAAACATGAACAACCACAGGTACTGCAACACACCTTCATAGAAAATAATGAAAGTAAAGACTTAAAGTTAAATCCCACAGGAGCTGATATTAAAATAAATTACATTTTGTAAACTATGTAAACAAATATATTCATTTTATTTTAAGTAAAAAATGTTTTATTAAATGTAAACATTGATGTTTATTAAAAATTATTAAATTACATTTAGTTGATTTTGTATATTACTTTTAACAATTTAATACATTCTAAAAAATATATATGTTCATTTTGGATGGGATTATTTTATTTTAAGATACAGAAAAAATAATTTTATTTTCAGTTAATATATTTAAAGGTATTACATTTTTAATGTAAAATCAGGTTATTATTGCTATAATGTTTTATATATTGTTCTGCATTTAAAATAAATATATACAATAATTAGCATTAATATTTAACATAAATATATTTAGTTTGTTTCTTAAATGTAATACTTTCCTAGCATTTTCACCTAATTTCCCATAGAGGGATCTCTTCCCCGATTGTGGAGGTCTCTGCCAAGTGTGCAGAATGTCAAACATGGTTGTGAACTCCCTCTTAGTATTAAGTGTATGGTGGTATTTGCCATTTTTAGTGATTACAACCTCAATTTCAGAGGGTGCGAGCATGTAAGTCTTCACTTTCTAGTTACTTTGCAATTGTAAATGGTAACTAGCCAAAAGTAGTAAATGTACTCAAAAGAGTCAGATCAAATTTACTTATAGTAAATTTACACATGTAGATGTTTCTTTTGTCAATAGGCTTCAGCAGTCTATGCGCCTCTTGGGATGGCAGAATCACCTCTTGCAGTGTGATGTCCTGCTTTCACACTGACTGATGAAACAGAGATGTTAAGACATTAATGAATATTACAGGGGCATTACAACGAGGCATGCCCTTGGAGTGTGGCTAAAGTAGATGCAGACGGCTTCATGGAGCATGGATGTCTCCAGATGCAGGAGCTACAGCTTTACACTGTACAAAGGATTAACATTGGTTCAACAATAAAGTTCTTAGTTTCCTCATCTATGAACAGAGGTGAGGGCTCTGTGACCTCGGTTGAAAAAAGCTGGAAATATCCATGGCAAAGAATACATGGATTCATAGTTTACAGTCATTCCACCAGGTGTTACCAGGATCAGACAACTGAGTCACATAATTTTTTATAGATTTTGTCCTCTGAGTCCTCCTGCTTCTGCAAATGATAGAGTAAATTACGCCTAAAGTTTCCATGGGCCGTGCCACATTAGTCAACTATTGGATGATGCATGGTTAAGAATGTATTCTTCGAGACTGCTGCTAGAAGTAGAATTGATGTTTAAGAATGGCAGTATTCTAACAGGAGTGATATTATTCTTTAGTTTTTTCACATAACAAACTTATCAAAGCAGGTAAATATTTCATCAGGAGGATCAGAGAGAGAAGGTTAGAAAGGAGGCAGAGGGTCAAGCCAGACAATGGGTTAAAAGACACAATGAGTCTGGGACGAAAGGGGAGAAATGAAGAATGTGAAAAAGGAAGAAGACAGAGGGGGCAATGGAGACAGAGTGGCCAAATGGATAAAGGTCTATAGATTCAAGGAGATAAAGCCATCAAGAGGGTTACATACGTCAGGGGGTAAAGGGAGACAGTGATGTCTCAGGAGAAAGGGTCACATATGAGAAATGGAGGCAAAAAAGCCAGGGGACAAGATGACGTGGTCAGGGAGCTCTTGGAGCAAGGGGTCAGGAATACAGGGTTGTTCGGGGCTAGATGTTTACTCAAGGCAGATTAATTAGCAAGACAACAGGTTAGCAAGATTAGTGGTCAGGGGAGCCAGCTGTCCAACACTTTCAAAAGTGTTATATGGACAAGGTGGTTGGGGAGGCAGGAGGCAATGAAGACATGGGACAAGTGATACATGTAGGCAACATACGCTTTGAGACAGGGCCTAGAAGACTGTTATATTGGGATTGCGGAATAGCCATGTCATGAAGCATTGGAGCAGGAGACTTATATCTATCTTTTTTAATGGGAAAGGTGGTCAGATATGCCCCATGTCCAGTTCCACACAATGCCATCACTATCATACTCCTTCACAGGCTTCTTGGTATCCTTTTTATCCCCTGCATGAGGCACTTTCCTGCTCACACTCCCACACTTCTTGTTTGGCAGGCAGAATACCAGGGATATTGAAGTGGCAGACTGAAGTGCTGACCCCAGTGATGCACCATGTAGTTCTAAACTATCTCTGTCTCCTCCATAGTGATGTTTTGCATCCTCTGTTGCAGACTCGTTTCCATAGTGCTTAAATCATCGGCGACAAACTGACCGCATTTAGTGATGAAAACAGTTTGTGACTGTGACTTATTAGTTTTAATGTGCTAGGGCAATTACATGTGAGTATATTCCAAAGAATAATTTCACCCACAACACATTTTTGATGCAGGATACTTCTGATTTTGCATCAGTCACATGCTTCTCAGTTCTCTAGCCGTTGCTTTTCTACAGCATATATGTCCATGGAAATAGAAAATATGCACACACTCATAACTAAGGGTCTGATTTAAAGTTCAGCGGACAGGTTACTCCTTCACAAGTGCCAGTGGATATATATTTCATTTGTAATACGTCAAAAAAGATAGCTGTCAAATTTGTGATGGAGTTACCCTCATTGTAATTGAGAGCCTATGAATTTAATCAGATTTTTTTCTTGATAATACTTCTAAATTTTTTCCCCACAGCATATTTTTGTCTTGCCTAAACCATTTATTGCAGACAGACAAATGGCTAACAACTAGCCAATACTGAGTCTCTGAATATTAACCCTTACTGGTTTTCGATCTTATTATGTTAGTCCACAATAAATGGAGTAACCTGGCTAAAGCAGAAATATACTTTGCTTTTTATGAATGAATGAACGTTAGCTGTGGGCTAATGGTTGAAAAGGCATACATAATAATTTTTTTGTTGCATGAAATGTAATGACTTTGCTCACTTTAGTTAGCATTACAGGAAAAACAAGAATGTGGGACCAGAGTTTTCCAAGTAAATAAGAATTAGGAGCACTCGTCACTAGATCCCTCATCTGCTGAGTAATTTGATGGTTTGAACAAAAAAATGCTTTCTACCTCTAAAGAGTCGAACGTTGTTGAATTTGCTGCACATTGGGGACAACTGAGTGCCTGACAATTTGCGTAAATTAACATGTAATTTTCGGCTGTTCAATGTTGTGGTTAGACATTTAAAGAGGAGATAATATCGTCGTGAAAGAGTGAATATTCCTATTTGATAGACTGCAATAAATATTTTGTTGGTATGCAGCAGGAAACAATAACCTTACATACTTGTATAACAATTCAAACAGGATGCAAAGAATGATCTAACCTGTGCTGAAATTGAATTGATTCACTAATCACACTGCTTTTCAAGCATCAGTTACTTCCAAATGGCAGTCAGACTCGTGAAAAATTGTAACCAATATATTGCATCTCTTTTCAAGGTCCAATGCCTTGAATCCTAAGGTAGTTCAGAGTGTTACAAGTACATAATAAACATAAAATGTACTCTACTGTTCTGCAGAGCAGTTGTTTAATAGAATGAAATGCCTCACAAAGGCCCCTTACTGTGAATACGATAAATCGAAAAGTGAAGGCGAGTTTCAGAAGACACAAGGGATACTCTGAAAATAAGAAACCCCTTTTAATACAAAAAGTGCATGCATGCAGGTAGAGAGTACAGTGTTAAGGAAGTTGTGCTTCTTAAACTCTATGCAAGACTAATGATCAATTGTTGGTAAATAACATTTAAAAAGGAACTGCTGAATGTATATAGTTTTCTATGTTAATAACGTAATGTATTAATTTAGAAGTGGAATACATTTTTTATTAGGGGTTTAAAATGTTTTATGGTCAAAATAATGTCACAGAATGTTTTGCATAAATGTCATTTAATCACATTACATGGCACGTATGCTGCTCTTCCAGCTCTTAAATCAATGTCTGGGTTATCCAATAATTGTAGTGAAATATTCAGGAATGGATTTCACTCCTAACTGCTGCACAGAGATCGGCAGGCTTGAAGACTGCCCGATCTAGATGCTTGTTGCACGAAAGGCTGTCACTGGTGTCGCTGCCTTTAAGGAACCATGAGTCTAGTGGGGTAAAAGAACCACCAATTTAAGTTGGTTCTTCAGTTCTATCCTCTGCCATTGTGTGAAGTAATTATCAAGTTTCTCCCTGTGATAACCTGTAGGCTTACGTGTATTCAAATCTCAGACTAAAGCCCTCATTTAGTGGAAATTGTGGATTAGCATTGGGCATTAGCCCCGCCCTCAAAGCCTGTCATTGGTTGGGCAAACTCTTGAGCAGCTACTCAGGGTTAGACAGTCTCTATTTTCCTGCAATGGGATTAGGTTTTGTCTCCTCACCTGCAAAAATTGTTTCTTCCTACTTGAACCTAAAAAAATCAGTATGATTGCAGGGTAAAATCGCTAGGCAAGTAGGGCTGGCACAAGAGCATTGTAGCCTGCCATCTAAATCTGTAGTTTTGCTTGTGTAGCAGAGACCTGACTCTCCCAACAAATCGAGAAACCAATATTTTATGGGGAAATGTTGCATTGGTATGGAAACCAAAATTTTCATGAGTATGTCTTAAGACCATACATGGTTTGAATGAGAAAAGGGGCAATGTAGCATGGATTAACCTGAAAGTTTGTAGTTTTCTCTAATTTCTTGTATTTTGTAGATGTGTTTGGTTTGTTCGCTTTTCTTATGTCTAATGAACAAAATATATTTACTATCAGAAATAGCGCCATAGTAGCATCAAATAAAACACATACAACCATATACAGTAACATAAGAATATACAATGCACTACACACAAGCAGTGCAAAAATATACATTGTTAATAGAAATAAACATGTTAATATATAGAAAATATGTAAAAATGTCTAATAATATTCAACTTATGCTACCTGTAGCTACTTAAATTAACACTTGCTTCGTAGAATATATTTTTGTCACTTGTTAGAACCTGAAAGGGATGCAATGGTTTACAGGATCATACTGAAGATTTGCAAAAAGCTGAATTAGGGCCCGATTATGAATTTGGTGGTGCAGTGCCAGATCCACACTGGCAAAGCCATAGTCAGACCGCCCGCCTGATTAGGCGTTTTCTCCTGTCTATCAGGCTGTTTTTGGGCATTCCCAAGGCGATGCCTCTGAAAACGGGCACCGCAATGGGAACGTCAAAAACTGTTCCTGCACGGCATGAACTGAAAAGTCCATGCCGTGCAGGAACTGGGGTGCGTGCACACAGGGGGCACATGCTGTGCCCCCTACATGCATCCTCATGCACTTTGTATCCTGTATGCCACAGTTTTCATTGAATAGGAACCTTCATGACACCACTGACAGTGAGGAAACTTGTAATACGCTTCGCGGGACCGCTGCATATTGTTAATGTTAAAGTTAGGAATGATTTGTGAAGCGCACGTACACCGGGTGGTTTCATGGCGCTGTAGTAGGCTCTGACCATTACCTATGGAGAAGTCAGTTGTAGGCTTGCGCAAATAGCCAGGTTTTGAGGGAACTCCTGAACTTCAGAAGGTCAGTGCATGACCGGATCTCCAGGGGGAAGGCGTTCCACAGTCTAGGGGCGAGAGTTGCAAATCTGCAGCCTCACCAAACGTTTCCGCTTGAACGTGGGGGTGGAAAGGAGCGAGAGGTGAGCTGAGCACAGGTTGTGAGAGGGAGTGTGCCTGAATATCAGGTTGTCAATGAATTCGGGACTCTGGCCGTGCAAGGATTTGAAAATCAGGCATCCTGTTTTAAACACGCAGCGTTGAGGGATGGGGAGCCAGTGCAGTTTCCTTACCAGGGGTGTCGCTGGTTGCCATCTGGAGTGTCGAAGAATCAGTCTGACTGCGTTATTCTGTACTATCTGTAATTGTTTGAGCAGATAGAAAGGCATGCCCAAGTAAACAGAGTTAGTGTAGTCCAGGTGTGACAAGACGGTGGCTATTACAACCTGGGTCACCTGTAGGGAATCATAATAGGGCAGTCGAGAGACCGTTGCCGCTGTGCCCCCATGAGTCTGGTAGTCTGCGAACTGCCAGACTCGTAATTGGCCCCTCTGTTTCTTGCCCACGTATGTACAGTGGAGTATATGCCTGGCATAAGAAGTGATATCCAACAAGTAACCCAAGGAGGAAGTTTTCATCCGGTTTCTACTTTGCTTTACATTGAAACAGGTGGTCCACACTTAGCCAACACATTTTCAAAGCCACTTGCTCTGGAGTGACTGCAACTTGAAGAGTAATTAAACCAAGCTGTTAATGTACAATGCCTTATTGTACTGTAAGCATGATATCACCACAGATTGTTTGTTGGTTTTCCTGCACTAATGATCCAAAAATATACACATTTTCAGAAGGAGTACAGGTAATAGTGTGAGTTTTTATATGAAGTGTTCATCTGTGGTTTGAAGAACGTAGTGTCACCAAAGATGACACAGAAATAACTTACAGTATGAGAAGGAATGGTATGCAGACTCCATTTCACTGCTTCCTCACCAGCAGGCTATTCCCTGCCTGCTCCTCTCATACGGGGCACCAAGAGCATCACATGACATGGAAATGTGGAGAACAATAAAGGGGCATGGGACACCAACTCCCCATTTATAAAAAGAAATGAAAGTGAGGGCAGAGGTTCACAACTAGCAATTGCTAAACAAGAAAAAAAATGAGACCAGTCTTAATCTGGAGGAGAGGCATGTTAGCAAATCACAGTTATATTTTCACCATATTGTCCACCTCTATTGACTTGTCATATGACAATGGCCTTTCAAAAACACATCAATGAGTTCCAGAGAAGAGCGGTGCATGGAGGAAAAGTGTTCAAACTTTCAGCCTTAGGGTGGTCTTCCCCAACTGCTTGCCTTACTCCATATTTTTCTGATTTTGTTTTGTTTGTCTTATGACTCTGCACTTTGCCCCTGCTAACCAGTGCTAAAGTGCTTGTGTTCTCTCCTCTAAACATGGTAAAAGTGACTTAAACCCATTGCACTTTACATGTAAGCCCCTAGTAAAGTGGTACTACATGTAACCAGGGCCTGTAAATGAAATGCTGCTGGTGGGCTTGCAGCACTGATTATGCCACCCACTTAAGTAGCTTTTTAAACATGGCTCAGGACTGGCATTGCAGACTCTGTGCACAGTTTTAAAACTGCCATTCGACCTGGTAAAGTAAACCTTCTGCCAGTTTAAGCCTTAATACATACAAGTCACTCCTAGGGTAGGCTCTACACAGCCTAGAGGGCAGGGTACAATGTACTTAAAACGTAGGACATTTACATCAAGTTTTACATGTTCTGGTAGTTGAAAACACTCCAACTTGATTTTCACTACTGAAAGGCTTGCCTCTCCCTTGATCAACATTGAACTTACCTTATTACATTTAATCAGACATAACTTCCAATTGGGAGGCACAGTTCAAGTTTGGTGCATTTGAAATTGTAATGAAAAATCCTTTTTGATGGTAAAGTCAGGTTTTGGATTACATTTTACAAAAATGTCACCTTTAGAAAGTGGGCATTTCTCTGCCATAGCCATTTGGAGCCTGCTCCTGGGTCACCTGACTGGATGTAGTTGGCAGCTGGACTTTATATATTCCTCCGAGACTGCCACACACAATAGAGAGCTTAGGTGTGCCTTGTAGAGCCAACAAGTTAGCTGAGGATTTTACCACAGGAGAATCACCAGCACATTGCTTGCTTTGTAGCCCACCATGGTGGAAAGTCATAGAATCAGGAGACATGAAGGGCGCACCTTGTTCTCAAGGCCAACAGAATGAAATAACATATTGATTTTAGCAGCCAAAGTACAGAACTCCAGTCTTATCACAATTCGTCACTAGTGAATCATTCTTCATTCATCATTGTGCTGCCGTAACCTACCACCATTACATATTAATTAGAAACTGTATCAAAGGCCCTTATTATGAGTCTGGTGGTCCATGGACTGCCAGACTCATGGTGGCGGTCTACCGACTGCTCTATTATGACTAGGGTGGTCGGGCTGCCCTGGGACCACCGCAACCATCGCAACTGCCAGAGAACTGCCGTTCCCTGGCAGTTGTCTGGGGGTCCTGAGGCCATATCCCACCGAGCATATTACAAATTTCCTCCCCACCAAGGTTTTCATGAAAACCGTGGCGGAGAGGAAACACTTGGTGCCTCACGGCATGTGAATTCACACGGGGGGACAACATGTGCCGCCTGTGTGCATGCACCTGACTGCCTGCACTGTATGGACTGCAGCACTCCATGCCATGCAGGTGCTGCTTTTGACGTTCCCACTGCGGTGCCTATTTCATAGGCACCGCCTTGGGAACACCAAAGAACTGGTCCCATTCTCACACTGTAAAACTTGTAATGAAGCCATAAGTCTAGCCAGATCTTTGAAACATTAACATAGAACACAGGGGCATATTAGCAAGAACCTCGTTACAATTATCGCTGTTTTAGCGGCAGGCAACTGCCGCTAAAACAGCGATAATGGGCTTGCTAATATGCGTTATAGAATTCCAATAGAAGCCCAGGTTAGATGTGCAGTAAACTGCTGCTAAAACGGCGATAATTAAACGAGGTTCTTGCTAATATGCCCATAAGACACTGAGCAACAAGAGGAAATGAGCAGATCCTGGTTGGCCATCACAGGCTTTGGTCCCACTTGATCATAAAAGTGTTCCCAGTCTAGTTCTGCTAAGCACTAATTAAACGAATGGAGTTGAGAGGTTCAATGCTCTTGCTTTAGTACTTATTAGGTGCACAGCCGATCAGGTAAAATACAGTGGCCTGCAGACTCAAGGGCTAGCTAATGATCCATCAGCACCAGTACAGCTAGGCTACCTGTATCTGTCAATTCACGCAGCCTCCTGTGACATCTATTATAAAAGTCCCTGTGCTCTAGCCAGGTTGGGCAATTATGTGCAATCGCCGAACTTTTCAGTGTGCATTATTAAGTCATTTACATCACCCCTTACATGCCAGCCACACACTGCAGAAGTTTCCACTTCTCTCATCTCTAAATTCTGCTTAGTGATAAGAGTTCATTGGGCCATTCTGGTGCCCTGATGTAAGTCCCACCCCAAACTTCATGCTATCACAATGGAAATCTAAAAACTGTTATTTCCAGGAAGTGTTGCGACTAACACACTACTTGTATTCTGGCTCCGGGAATCAAGTCACGCTCCAGTACAGATGCTCTAAAAACACTCACAATAGCACATGATGTTCTAGAATACTAGCACATTGGGCACCCAAAGTAAGTCCACCGTCTAAAACCAGAACAAAACTTGTATAAAGGCAGTAGTTAAGCAGATGTAACTTAAGACCCATATTTTGTAACCCAGTGCTATCTGCTTGCATTGTAAGCACCATTAAGCCTTATCAAAAACTTCACCTCTGACAGCCTACGTAGTCCATAATGTCCTTCACTCCATTGCAAATACTTCAAGCATGTGCTCCAAGTGTGTTTTGAAAGAGAGAATAACTAACCTTCTTAGTTTTTCTGTTACTTTTTCTAATTCTTCCTGGGCTCTTCGAAGTTCTGTTTCGAGGTACTGTCGAGTGTTATCAAATTCAGATTCAATCATTTCCAGCTTATGTGCAGTGTAGGATAACCGTTTCCGCAGCTCTTCCTTCTGGTCCTGCAAAGAGCTGTAAGTACAAAAGTTGAATCGTAAATTGGTAAATATGCAGGCAATTGCTACTACCATCAATGGTGATAAAAGGATCTTCACTCTTAACTAATTTAATGTGGAAAATCAGTTTCACACTTTTTACCTATAACCGAATATGTAATTTACATGTTATAATGCAAAAATATGTGTAAGAGTTTGCTATTTCTGTTTGGCCTCTTACAAGGTAAAAAATTGCATAAATCGTTTTTGCCCTGGGTATGCAAAGTATTATTTCAATTTCTAACACATCAAATCAATTTTACTTACAGGGTTTCCCCACAAATTATTTGCAAAAATGATAAAAGAATAATGATGGATGGAATAATGCAGAGGATGTGGGAAAACAATACATTGTACCAAATAGGAGAGATACACTATAGAATAAACAGTTGGGATTAACACAATGTAATAAGCATATGGGGCATGCAGTGTTACAACCAGGTATTATCATGACACAAATATTGGTGCACACCTTACACACAACGGGTAAATTGGTCCATTAGGTATAGAGCTACAAGGGACCACCTTACATAAATTTCACACTGGTGCAAAAATGGAACAAAAACTGTTTTGTTATCTTTTTCTGTCTTGGCTAAAACAGCTTTTGCTGTCTATTGACCAGAACGACTTTCTCCAATATACATAGAATGGGCTTTGAATTAGTCCCTTCCTCATGGCTTTCCTCCCAATTCTTTTGTCTGACGCGCTGTGAGAAACATGGTTACTGATTGAGGTGGGGGAGGTGAAACCCTACCCAAGATGAAACCACAGTCCTTGTCAGGGTGAAGTCACAAGCAAACCCCAAACTAACCTGTGCTCAACCCTCTGATAGCCTGGCACAGAGCAGTCAGGCTTAACTTAGAGGCAATGTATAAAGTATTTGTGCAATACTTCAAACAGCAGTAATGTGAAAACACAAGTCAAATCCCACACCAAATTAGAAAAAATTACATTTTCATCAATAAATAAAGACCAAAATGACAAATATCCAAAAAGCAGAACCAGAGATATGCAGCCTTTAAAGGTTTAAGTGAAAATCATGCCAAAAAGCACAAAACAACAACTGTGGATATCTGGTTGTGGACAAAGTCGCAAGTTCATGCCAACCGCGATGGAGTGCGGGCCAGCTACAGGGACTCACTATGGGGTGCACAGTTGCACAGTGCTCTCTTGTCATGTTCTTCTCCGGCATAGATGAAAAGGTTCATGAACTCACAGTTGGAGCACATCTTGCCTTGCAATGGGCAGGTACATACATTAGATAGATTGTGTGGCTTGCCTCAGGTAAGGAGTGCTTCTAGACTCAGTCTGTGTTCTCAAAGTATCAGTTTCATCAACATTAATAACCCACACCTTTGTATGATCATGCCTTCAGTTCCTTGGTCTGGTCACCAGCCCATCATGTGCTTGGTAGTTCAAGCAGATGCCCACAGCATTTCCAGCATTTCCAGTAACCATTTCTTTTTTGTGCCTATCTGGGGAAAAACATGTGATAGACTGTATTGGTTTGTGCATTTACATGGGCCTCTAAAGCAGCAACGGCTTGTCATTGTGTAAACTATCCCCAGTGTGAGGAAGGTCTTGGAATATTTTTTATATTTCCTCAACTGCAAGGTACAGTAGTATCAATCTTTTTACTTTACCTCCTGTCTCTTTGGTGGTCTTGAAGTAATTATTCAGCTTTCCAAGCCAAATCTTCTAAAGAGGTGCAGCAATTTCTTGAGAGGCAAGCAATTTGTGGGATGGCAATGAACTCACTGTGCCTCTGAAGTGGCTTCTTGTCAGTCTGGCTAACTTCTCCAGAACTTCATCATCCATGTTCACAGAAGTGGGCCTCTTTCAGTGCTGTGTCCCATGCTAGGCAGGGTCTGTCCAGGCTCTGGAAGCCGTTCTCTGGACACATTATTTTCAGAGTTTCCAAAAGTTCATGTAAAAAATCAGATTGTCTTGTGCCATTTCTTAGATGTTTTAAAGGATGTGGACCCCTTTGCTATACGTTTTACTTGATTTCTTTGCTTGCCTTCTATTTTCTTCTCTATCTTCTCTTTCTTTATTTTATTCAGGTGAGGCTCAGCCTCTCCATTACCTGTGGCAGCTTAGAGGTGAGATGCCAGTTGCCTCCAGCTCTGAAGGGTCCCTGAGCGAGGGGAGGTAATTGTGTTTCCTTTGTACTTGTGAATGGGCAGCAGAATGCCACAATACGTGACATAGGAGCACAATGTAGCAGAGACAGGGGAAGCAAATGTGCTGCCCTGCCTACTATGCATGAGGGACGTCTGTTGTGCAATAGCGAGATTTCATAGTGATGGCACACTGTGAGAGTGTCCTGGATTTTCTTAATATCTCTGGCGGCCAAATCTAATGCTGAGAGTCCATGCCCAGTTACTTACCAGTATTCTTTGTTATTTTTAGTCTAGAGAATCCTCGTCATAGTAATTGCTTCTAAGGTCCTTCCACCTTTGACAGAAGAAAAGAACAAGAAGTAAAACCAAAACTCTTCCCACCATCGGTGTGCTTTGAACCATAACCTATCCATAGAACTTTCTGATTATACTAATCTGAATGAATGCCAACTTAATAGGGACAGTGAATGAATCGTAAATGTGTGTGATGAGGACTCTCGGAACTAAGGACAATAAAGACTACAGCTAGGCAAACAGGCTTTATCCCAATCTCACTTCATCTTAGTCACACCACTACTTTTGAACCTACCAAAAACAAATGGCCTTCAGAAGAAAATTAACAAAAAAATCAATACACTAATAATTCAGCACCCTTTAATTAGTGCTGTGAGTTCCACTGAGTAAAGAAGAAATTACTGCATTTAAAACTCCTTCACCAAAAGAATGCCTTTCAAGACTTATTAGCTCAATTTGGTAATGCCTAAAAAAAGTGTCTGAAGAAGCGCAAGTTGCTGCCCCGCTTATCTCATTCTAAGGCACTCTCTGGATCTCAGCTGAACACTCTGCCACTCCTGCTGTGGACCTGACCTGTATTCACTCCAGAATAGGAATACCAAAAAGTGAACATAGTTCCAAGGTTCCCACCTGCGGACCTGTGGAGACGCACTCTGACATCCACTGCAGCAACCTTCATGAGGTAAACGTCGGAGGAGCGTCACCCCATTTTAAATATAATTTTATTTTTTTGCTTCCCACACTGCGAGAAAGCAGAAGTGTATGCCTGGTTGGGTTGGGTCAGGGAGGAGTGGCTTGCCCAATGCTGTGGGCCCTGACTGTTTGGTTGGCCCTCTAGGGCCGACCAAACCAGTCATGCGCACTCTGGATTTTCTCTAGAGAAAATGGCCTTGGCATAGGCGCCTGGCTGGGCGCCGTCCTCACCAATCACAACACTGCCATTGCAACTTTGTGATTTGCTTCGGAGAGTGGAGTGAGGCTGCCTTCTTCCTGTTCCTGTCAGAGGAAGGAAAGCAGGAAAATGCGGGACCCGGCCAGGAGCAGAGGTGGTGCAGGACCAGTAAGATAGTTATTTTTTTTATCCCCCCTCACCCTAACCCCCTCCTGCGAAAACCCCCGCGTGACCACCCCCCACCTGCCAGCCCACCTGCAAGGCATGCTGGCTGCTGGAAATTTCTTGCACCGAACACTTCTGGAATGACCGACTTCAAGGCTTTGGACCTATATAACTCCCGACTTGACGCCATTTATGTTTTTTGGATTGAGCATACAGACTGAAGTTTACACATACACACTGCTACAAGGAACTACTTTTGTATGCTTTGTATCCTAGGTTTTTGAATGTGCATTGTGATTTTGCTTATTCAGTTTGGCAGACACTAATGGATGGATGAAGCTGCCCTGAAAACAGCCTTTGTTAAAGTGCAACACATTGGCTCTGCAGATGTAGTTTTGCTACCAGAGGCACCATCATCTTGATGAATACTCTTGAGGTGAAACCTGATCCGGAAAGGCAGCACTTTGAACTGATAATGCCGCTTTATAACCAAGAACCTCAGATACCTTTGATGTCCCTTTATTATCAGTATATGAAAATAAATATCCATTGTTATCATAATTGTATATTTCACTATCAGAGAAAGATTTTTTTAACCAGTTGTTTACACTATGAAGGTCGATTGTCAACCTGAATTTTCCTTGGATTTTAGGCACATGAAACATACTGGAATATTTTCATTGGCCTCTCTCCTCTTCCGGAACTGGACAAACCGCCTTCTTCACAATCAATGTGTGCAGATTTCACAACTTGTCTCTTGATTTTGTTTCTGTGCAGGGCATAATTATGGTCTCAGAGTTCAGTGGGAGGGCATGACATTTTATATGACAACCCTCCTTCAGTCCTGGTCTTACACAATAATCAGAGGTAAATCTTGAGCATATGTCTTTCAAATATCTTAACCTCAAACCTACGGGCCACTTTTGTCTATCCTCAATATAGTGGGACCACTGTTTTTTAGATGTGGAAACTCAAGGCATGTATCACTTCCCTTTTTGTCTTCTTGAAAATATCTATTGTTGTTGATGCCCAGCTCTCCTTGAAGGCTGATACACAGAAAATTCTGAGGAAGAAAAAGACTAGGAAGTACTCGTTGACTGCCAGATTGAGAACGAATATTTTTTTCTACTTGAAAAATTTGTGCAGTTTATACTCTAGTTCTGCTTCAATTGTCTTAGCCCTTCAAATATTTTTTTAAGCTATTCCTTTTCAGCAGAACGTGTATGTCATTCTCTTAATTGTTGGTTCCTTCTAGCCGCTATTGTTGCTAAGAAATGCTAAGGCTACAGCTCTCACCATGTCGAGAACTATCCATAGCTTCTAGTAGTACAGAGCACACTACTAGGCCCTGAAAATCCTCGAAGAGATTCTTGAAATCCGATATTAGCGATCACCATGTATGGGCGCATGATATTCCAGCACCTAGTCAAGTGAGTTCCTGTATATCACTTCATAAGGACACATCCTATTTCTTATCTATATGGTCTTTCAGTAAGCTCTCTTCAGCCAAATGTACATTCCAATAGAATGAATAGCAAGGAATCCACAGGAACAGATTTTAGCATATTGTCCATCTCCTTAAAATGGTGTCATTTGGCCGCAAATCTGGGCATAGATATATTGTCTGGGCCCTTCCATTTTCTAAACCCGCCCACAACTGAAACAGGTGGTTGCTTATCCAGTACTTATTTGCCCAAACACAGTGTCTTATATAGACAAATGAATGATGTGTGCCTACAGAAAATTAAAGTCTGTGCAGACTCCTCCATCCATGCATGCACAGAAACAATGCCACTACATTTAGCCTTCGTAATGAGCCCAATGCGGCAGTGTGCCTATTATAACAAAGGTATGTATGAAAGGCCCAGCTCTGTTTAAAAAAAGATCCAAGACCAGCAAGCATCCTTATTCAATACATCTCTGGCTCAGTGTTGTGGCAGGAGAAAGAAATAGGAAATTATCGGTGCTGTCTGTCATTTATAGCACACCGAATGTGGGTAGAAATATGTTTTCACTCTCTGTTATACCCTCCTGTATGAGGTGGATCTTGCTCAAAGCAACAACTGGGATGAGGACAAAATGACCTAGGGTTAATGTAAGACGTTGGTGGACAGCTTTTGAAAGAGATATGATAAAGCTGAAAATTTTAATTAATTAACAGAGTTGATAATTTGTCTTAGACATCAACGTGAAAACATACAGTAAAATGAAACAGAAAACATCTGCAAAATGCATTAGGCAGTCATATTCAATGGTAGGCTGCTGACATACTTCCTTTAGCAAATGGAAGCTTTAGAAATTACTGAACTATGCACAAATGTACTTGATAACTTGACTTTCATGTGACTTGCTTAGAATCTTCTTCATTATTCCAGAATGTTCCATTTTTATAAGATGTATTACTTTCTTTAACCCCTTCGACGCTCATGACGAGCTCAGCTCGTCATGAGTTACGCCTCTCGTACACTCATGACGAGCCGAGCTCGCCATGAACCGCGGGTTTTTGAAAAACTCAGCGCACAGCGGGAAAACGCTTAGCGCGCATGCAGTTAAGCTAAATGTTCTCGTTTGCACCAAGCTTGAACATATCTATCTCATGTTCACATAATACTGAATATAGATACTCATATTTTAACAATAACTCTCACTTATATCAACTGCAAAAAGCTTTACTTAACTAGAAATCTGCAAGCAAGTGTTTCTGTCTTTAGTATAGTTCATTTTCATGCAATAAATAGTTGAATAAATGGTGGAATAGACGCTGCATTAAACTTCCCTCGGGACCAAAGTTAACATTTCCAGAATTACAACTGTTTAGTGAATGTTACATATTTGATAGTAAACTGTTGACTTCTTGTGATTTCCATGGGAAAGGAAGAATGAAGCATACTCACCATCGAAAGATGTCTTTCATTGGACCTGAGTGATCTAACCTGCAACAATGTTGTTTGCATGTGTACTGGGTCTTTTATATTAGGCATGTTTTTTTAGAAAGATTTAGGATTATTAGGTGTAGGCCGAGGCAGAGTCTTCTTCCTCAGGAGATGCACCTAGACTTTTTTTGGAGACTTTTAAACACTAATTTCTTGTCCCTGATGGTTGTAGCTACTGCTGCATCTGTTGACCCATATTTTCTGTGTTTAGTTTTTATTTTGTACGGATTGCTACTGCAAATTTATATGCTGTTACTCTTTGGATATTGAGAGTCAGCTGAGTTTCATGAACTGTTCTTTATGGGGAGTTTGACTACTGAATTTGGTTTAAACTTCATGCTCCTTTGATCTCACACTTTTTTCAAACTCTTTATGGGTTCTATTAACTTTAGATTCTGGATTTGTATTTAGAATAAGGATTAGTTCAGTTATGGAACCCACTTGTCATTTTTCCATTATTGTTGTCTCTAACCATATTTTTCATTGATACATTTCCGTAAACTGATTTATCTGACTTTCTAATTAAATAAAAAGATCAAAGAATTTTACTAATCTCTTTATAAAGTCTCATAATTGATTGTACGCGAGAATTGTGAGAACTGTTAAATTATGATATTGATTGATATGATGTATTTAGTTTTCATTCAAAAACAGTGGCAACAATCTGTCGCCTAGGATAAGAATTTTGCGCAAAGTTGAAGCCCATTCTTGTGAGTCACAGGTTGAGCCTGTACTGGAAATTAAAATTTGGACTGTTTCCGCGTTGGGGGTAACAGAGGAAACATTCTGTGATATGTACCCGAAGAAATCTTGTTTAACGCTACAGTGTCAAATCAGAGCAATGCCTACAAATGATGCCAGTGCACTTTAATGCAATGTTGAGAAAAGTTGTTTAATGTGAGCCTCATGGGTATGCAAACTCGGCTATACTGTTTTATGTTACTTTGTTCTTTTTCCTTTAGGGTACAATTAAAATGCTAACGACATTAATTTACTTAAAAAAGAAGCAGCAGGAATGCTACATATAAACATTTACAGATGACCCCATTAAAAACAAGAGAAAATTAACAAGGCAGGTAATGTGCAAACATAAGAATGACATCCTTGTGACTCTTCCTGCATTACTGCAGAGTGGAATCTCCTAGTAATCTCTCACCCTGGTACTTCCACCATTTATCTGTGCACATCTGGTAGACCACAGATCACACTATACAACATAAATAGCGAACTCAACTAATGCCAGCTTGGTTTAGGGCACCTCCGGAGTCTATTATTCCCTTCGATTCTATATTTCCAGCATGCAATTTAATTTTTGCTGGAAGTAGCCTCTATGCAAGGTCTATTTTTGCCAATGGCATCTGGCGAAATTTATAGCTCGGTGCCTGTTCAGTATGCCAATGGCTCAAGCCGCCCCAGCATACAATCAGCCATGCTGTGACTCGGAAAGTGCCCTGCCAGCGCCACCCCTATCTGTCTACAGCGTGCGAACACGAAAAAGCCCATCAACTGTGCTTATCAAAAGTGAATGACAGAGTTTGGGAGAGAGTAACAGTGAGTAATAGGAAACTGTCCGCTAGAAAATAACTTCAGTACAATTTGTAGGACTGCTTCGCTTACAGAACGACTCCCCAAAAGGGTTTGAAACAGCAGCTTTTGTACATTTCCTCTCTTATCTTCTTTTACTGTCTCCCTCTGCTCTCCCAATGCTCTCATTTTCTACCATTTCATAGATTTCATCATTACCCACTGGTGGCAGAGATGCCCTTTCCCCCACACAGTAGCAGAGGATAACCTTGCTTTCTCTTTATTGATGCGGCATGACTTTTTCAATTATCCCCTGGCTCAACATTTCTTCTCACATCAAATCCCATGTTTGACAGTGTTTATTAATTGCTTAAACTGAAGGATTTGGGGTTTAGCAGCTGAACTAAAATAAAATAAAAGATGTGCTGTATTTTGCAGGAGTCATACTTACCATTGCTCTTTATAGACCATACAGAAAAGGATCTTTTGTTATGAATACCACTGTAAAATATTTAGGCAACTGTCTTTTTCTGCCGGTGACCTAAGCTTGTGGCTGTAATATTGTGTACCACACTTTGTGTTTTTTTTATCGTATCGTGTGCTATTCTCTCGCACCATTGCTTTTATAGTAATTTTCTTTTCCAAAAATAATTATAGAGACCTTACTGTTAAGTCATAGATTTGTTACAAATTGGCCTTGTATAAATCGCTTTTATCTGTTGCACTGTTTTATGGGTGTCTCATGCAAAGAAAAAACAAATATGATTATTACTTCATTATAGTTTCTATTGTGAGAAAATTATCTTTTAACTTTGTCGAAGGTCATGGACGTCGATTCACCAAAATGCCAGGGAGTGAATAGTGGAAGCGACTTCAAACACCCATTGACTATAGTGATGACATTACATGAAGTGACATCATGTGTCCTTTGGCTCTGAATGGTCCCATGACCTTAACCTTTAATACATCACAATCATTGACACTGCTGAAGTTCCATTTTATCTGTGTGATTAATAACATAACACTAACAAATTCCTGTTTTTGACACCATCTACATTAGGGCATTTACATGATCTGTGGAAGTGGTAGGGCATGATATGTGCCCTGAATAGTAGCAAGCAAGAGAAGCAAATGAGCTAGACATCTTCTGGTGGCTTTTGGGGCAGGGGCGTAATATAAGTCCTTGCAGCCTGGGCAGGCCCCCAAGCCTTCTGGGGCCTACCCAGCTTTTCATGGGGACCCCATTCAGTCCAAAGGCAATTAATATCTGTGAGATATATACGGGAGACTCAAATACCTCTTTTCACATTCTGCAGTAGGGGTTCATCATTTTACGTTATGCCACTGTTTTTTGGGGTTTTCATGTTGAGAACAGTTTTTGAAGATTAGGGTAAATTAGTACATTTTAAAGCACACTTTTTTACATCAACTAATTAAAAAGTCACAGGCTCTGAAAGGACACTTAGTCAATATTCAAGTCCTTTCATGATGTACCAAGCCAATGAAACCTCACGCTCCCCAGGACTTGACCATATATTTAAAAATGTGCTATGGGTGCCTCCATGTGTCCACAACTACATACAATATGTTTACTTACATTCACTCACTCACTCTCCTTCATATTTTCCCACTCTTTTGCTTTCACTCTCACCCTAACTCCCTCATTCTTATTCACTCTTACACTATATGACACACTCATTCGCCCTCATTCATTCACAAGCCCTCACTCTAAATCACATTCACTCTAATACTCACTCATAGCTTCTCACTGGCACTCACTTGCTCCAGCTTTTATTCTGACTCACTCATATTCCTTTAATCTCACTCAGTCTGACTCACTCATTTCCACTCAGTTACACAAACTCACTATCACTCACTCTCATTTGTTCTCACTCACTCATACACTTTAACTATCCTTCACTCATTCTCACTCATCCACTCTCACTCACTTGCAATCACTGTCACTCTTACCCATTCCCACTTACTCTGACTCATTCATGCTGACTGACACTCAGCCTTACTCATTCTAATTCATTACCTATCACACACTGTCACTCACTCACTTTAAATGACACAATCACATGCTCATGCCTACAAATTGGCACATGCTTACAGTTGTACATGGGCTCTGTGACACAAACAGATTCACAAGTGTGCACACAATATACATTTTGACAAAAGGCAACAAAAGGTCCTGCTACAGCTCTTGATGCTTCATTTTGTATTAAGCTGGTGGAGACCAACAGAATATTTTTCACTATTAGTGCAATATAAAAAAAAAGCCGTATGCGAATTGTTACAAGACACTGTATGCTCGCAGTGATCGACAGCTCTAGATTTTACTGAGCAGTGTTGACATGTTCATTTAATTTCAGTGTAATGGAAATCACCTATTGACAGAAGCCATTATTGTACGCTGAATGCTCTCACCATTTCCGAAGGTTACTAGACAGACGGCTCTGTCATGATGAGACACAGTGTTTCATTCTACAGGTTGTAACATTCACACAATTTCTTGGGTGGGATATATGGACTTTTATTAAACAATGATTCAGAAATGTAGCATTTAAACTTTGTTGATATGCAATTGAAGCATTATACAGAAGGCTCCTTGGTGTACATATGTATATCTTTTCATTCACTTATCACTTTATTGCACTGCACCGTCTGAACTACTGTGTATGATTCATTTTATTATGATGACAAAAAGGACATTGGTTTTAGTGCAAAGAGCGGCCCTTATGTGCATGAATGGTGCAGAGTACATTAATCATTAATAGTACATTTTACAGATTGGATATATTCAAGCACACTTGTTGTGAAAGGAATCCCAAGGAACCTGTGTATGTGTTCTAACAGAAAACAAAGAGGGCATATCCCCGATGCCCATTAGGCTGAACTGATTTTAAGCAGTTCCTGGCACTAATTTTGCTACCTCCGTGACCAATGGTTGTGCAAGCAGTGCAAGGTGTCACAAGGTGAAAAATAGGAGTGGGAGGCGTAACCCTTGGCAACCCCTATATGACATCAATGTCAAATAATCAAATTAGGGTGCAAGAAAAAGTAATGAATTTTAGAATGACTAATCCGAAAGTGTTGGACTTGGCCCTTTCTGCATGGTTATCCACAAACATTTTGTCTTCACCCTCCTCTTTTCTAAGCCCATTTGTGGTGGCTTTTTGGACTCTGCATATTTTACCACTGCTAGCCAGTGCTAAAGTGATTGTGCTACTTTAAATGTTGTGAAAATGGCCTACACCCAATTGGGACTTTTAATTTACTTGAAGGTCCCTAGTAAAATTGTACTACATGTACCCTGGGCCTGTACATTTAATTCTACTAGTAAGCCTGCATCACTGATTGTGCCACCTACCCAAGCAGCCCTTTAAAAATGTCTTGGGCATGTAATTGCAGCCTGTGTGGGCAGCTTAAACTGCCATTTTGACATGGCTAAATACACCTTTTGCTAGGCCTAAACGTTCCTTTTTTAACCCCTTGCACACTCATGACAAGCTGAGCTCGTCATGAGTTGCGCCGCTCGCATGTTCATGACGAGCTCAGCTTGTCATGTAACGCGGCTTTTTAAAAAAAGCCGCACAGCGCGAAAAAAGGCGCCACACGCATGCGGTTAATAGACATCTGTCAACACTAAAGGGTCGATTATGATGGCGGACGAACCTGCGTCCGTCCGCCACCCCAGAGGTGGAGGAACCGTCCGCAGGGGCAGCGGCGTTCCCTCCGTTTCAATTAGGATGTGACCGCCACCCTGGCGGTCACATCCCGTATCTTTAACATTGCGGCGGGAGCTGCTTTAAGCAGCACCCGCCGCAAAGTTAAAAATGCATGCTGTGCATTTGCATGCACAAAGCGTCACACACCGCGCGGTGCCTGCCGCATTGTGCATGCAACTGCAGGGGGGTACCATAGGTACCCCACCATGTACAGCCCCCACCCCCCTTCACCCTGGGGAAGCAAGGACCGTATGCCTTTTCGTGGCGGCATTGCCGCCATGGAAATGCATAGCCCCCACCACATCCTAATATGGTTGGCGGTGTCTGATAGGCACCGCCACCATATTAGAGCTTTTCCGCCGCAGTCGCAAGGCGACCGCGGCAGAAATGCGGCAGACGGTCGTCACGTCCGCCACGGTCCCCCCCGCCATTGTAATATGGCGGGGGGAAATAGGTGGCGGACGGGCAAGGATTCGTCCGCCATCCTAATTGACCCCTAGGTTAGGCCCTAAATAGCCCATGGGGCAGACTACAGTATATTTCAAATGCTGGACATGTAACTTTAGCTCTTACATATCCTGGTAGTGTAAAAATCCCAAATTCATTTTTAACCACTGCAAGAATTACCTCGCCTTAGGATTAAATCGGGTTGCCTTATTACATTTATTATGGGCTAACTTTTGATTAGGAACAGGTAAACATTTCATGTTTGGTGTCTGAGATATTGCAATGTAAAATCCTCTTTAACAGTAAAGTCAGAATTTAAGGTACAATTTTGAAAATACCACTTTTACAAAGTTGCCATTTTTCTGCCCTAGCTATTGTTTGCCTGCAGCCTATTCCTAGGTCACATCACTAGGTGTAGTTGGCAGTTGGACTGTGGTTACTCCTCCCAGAGAGCCACACAATAGAGTGATGAGGTTTGCCTGGATGGGCCATCAACTGGCAGGATGGGGTGGATCTAGTCACAGCCCCACTTGCAAATGAATAGTCTGTGCCCTGCCTACACAGAAATGATTTCTCACCACAGTATTGTTCATGCAGCCCGCTTGGAGCCAGGGAACGGGAGGCATAAAACTTCAAGAACTTCAGAGGGAATTCTCAATGAAACTTCTATTTCAAAGAAGGCACAATGTATTAAAGTAGGACCCTCAAATCCACTCTTCAATACACTCCTGGACCTGTGGATAATACAGACGAAGGGCTGCTGTGCCGCATTTCTGCAAGAAGGACAGCCACTCTGCTGCACTGTTACTCTGCTGCCCTGCATCCTGACAAGGATACCTGGACCTGCACTCTTCATCCCTGGTTGAAGTAACTCCATGGGTCAGCTGACTGACCTCTTGTTCTGAGCTACAGGGACATAAGAAGCTCCAGAGGCTCCCTGCAACTGGCCAGCTCACCTGCTGCTTGGACCTGCCGGATCTCTGCTCACCTCGGCTGGAATGAGTTCCTGACCCACTGGAGCCTTGGTGTGTCATTAGTTTACCTCCTATCCAGAGTGAAGGAGCAATCCTGAAAGTTAGAGCTCCATATGATCGCAAATTGGCTTGTTAATGTTTTTCCACTTGCGCTGCCCGCCAACATGAAGCTCTGGTGAACCCAACTCTTTACGCCACAGTTTTTACCAGTGACGCCTGCAGCGCAAGATCCATACTTTGCGTTATATAGTATTGACAGCTCAAGGTGACCGCCAATACACAGCTCCAGCAATGACAATCTGCGACGTTCAACATGATCGTCACACTAGAGCATCAAACTTCAGCGTCGCACGTCTTGCTCTACGCACTGTATTGACTCCCATTCGGGAAGCCCTCCCTGCTTCTCGCGGTCCCCTCCACAGCAAATGGAACTCTTGGTGCTGGAATTTGGAAAGTAACTCTTTCAGCTGGACTAACCTGCTTCCTGGATCTGGCCTGTGCTCCATTGCTGTTGGCCTGAACTTCTGTCTTTCACCTTGTCTTGCATAACCAAATAACCGCGAATGGCGCTTTGTGCTTTAATGCACTTTACTTACCTAAAATCTTTAAAATTGCATATCTCTAGTTCTACTGATTGGATTTTTGTTGTTTTATTCCTAATAATTTATCAAATTGTAATCTCTTTTTCTAAATTGGTATAGCATTTTTCTTGTGTTGTGTCTTTAGTTTATTACTGTTCGAAGTACTGCATAAATACTTTCATATTGCCTCTAAGTTAAACCTGACTGCTTTTGTGACAAGCTGACAGAGGGTTGAGCACAGGTTCATTTGGGGTTTTCTTGAGTTTCACCCTGACAGAGACTGTTTTCTGCTACACTAGGGTTTCACCAACACTTTTTTTAATACATTTTTTATTGAAGTCCTTTAGTGACATTACTGATCAACAAAACAAAACCAAAATTCATCATAAAACATATCCAGCCTGCAGATACAGCGAATAATTACAGTTTACTTCCATCCTCAGTATCCTATATAGGAATTAATCAAAATAAGATCCCCAGATTTTATCAAATTTTCTTACTCCCCCTACCCGCAATGCATACATTTGTTCACTTTTCCTAACTCTCCTCACTTTCTGTAGCCATTCCTGCATAGATGAGATCTGTTCTGACCGCCAATTCTGCATTAGCAAAGATCTGGCCACTGCCATTGCAATATACACTAATTTGGCTAACTGGTCAGAGAGCTTGAGATCCGGATCAAAACCATAAAGCATCAATTTTACATTTAAAGAAATCATAATCGTATAATAGGTTCGAAAGAAAACAAATATTCCATCCCAAAATACCCCGATTTTAGTACAGTGGACCATTACATGGGACCATTTGGCCGGAGCATATTGTAGACATCTAAAACAGTTGGGTGGATGATTTAAATAAATTTTAGAAATGGCCGCAGGAGTATGGTACAATAACCATTTACCAAAGAATAGCATTCTACGCCAATTGGCACCCCACAGTGTATTAAAATTAAATTGGTTGATAGTCCTCCAGGTATTCAAAGACAATACATGATTTTCCTGTTCCTGTCATTTTTTGATTGCGCTAAACAACGCTTCCAATCCCCGGGTGTCCTTACACATTCATTCACAAAAAGGTCATTGGCCAATTGGGTTGGATGATTGAGCTGTATAGAATCCAATTGCACCAGAAATTTATAAATCATATTATAGGACCCTGCCAGCATAAAGTTCCTGTAAATTGAGCGTGTCATCTCTATCGGGGTTATCCATAATCCATTTCTTAAAAAATCGATTACTTTAATAAATCCTGCCCTGGCCCAATTTTACGCTATCTCTGATCCTCTTTTGATCCCTATTAACGGAAATGTGCTAGACAGCAGGGTTGTTGAGTTAATCAGGGGAAGTGAATATCTTTTAAACATAGTGCAACGTTTTTTAAAAAAACCATAGCAATGTCTTATAGTGAACTAATTTGGGAGATTTAAGTACCTGCAAGGGGGGAGGTATCTGAATTTCTAGGCACATTAACTCGATTTTTTTTTTTATAAATACGTTTTGGCCTTGAGTTTGGTTTTTAAATCTCGATAAATACTGTGCGAAATATGCATTATAGTAATCCCTAAGATTTGGCAAAGAGAGACCTCCTTGATCCGATTCCTCATAAAGAGTGCCTATTGCGATACGAGGTGTTTTTTAAGCCCAGACAAAAGCCGAAAACAGAGATTCTACCCTAGAAAAAATGACTCCTGGCAAAAAACAAGAAATGGTGGAAAACAAAAAATTGAATAAAGGAATAACGGACATTTTTATCAAGGCGACCCGGCCAAGGATCGATAATGGCAGTGAGTTCCACCATGCAAACATTCCACAAATCTTTTGAAGAAGGGGATCAAAGTTAAGCCTATACAGGTCTTTGACTGAAGCAGTAAAAAAAAAACAAGATATCTTTTAGGTTTAGTATTGATACAACAACTTATATCAGGATACAGTTCTGCATCTCTGCCCCCACATACCAGAATTTCCGTTTTCTTTTATTGATCCGATATCCCCCCAAGGCTTCAAATTCCTCAAAAATCTGGAGTACCCTTACTTGCGATTGTAATTCGGGTTTAATTAACCGCATAATGTCATCCGCGTATATTTTGATCTTAACCATTAAAGGAACGAGAGGAAGAATATTCACACAA
Organism: Lissotriton helveticus; assembly: GCF_964261635.1. Classification (NCBI taxonomy): domain Eukaryota; kingdom Metazoa; phylum Chordata; class Amphibia; order Caudata; family Salamandridae; genus Lissotriton; species Lissotriton helveticus. Next base: position 405,925,091 of record NC_136070.1, read on the forward strand.
TTCCATATTGCGACTGCTAAGGGTTGAATAAAAAACGCAAAAAGAACTGGTGATAATGGGCAGCCTTGCCTCGTGCCACGCTTGACTAGGACTTCTGACTTTCACCTTGTCTTGCATAACTAAATTACCGCGAATGGCGCTTTGTGCTTTTATGCGCTTTACTTACCTAAAATCTTTAAAATTGCATATCTCTAGTTCTACTGATTGGATTTTTGTTGTTTTATTCCTAATAATTTATCAAATTGTATTCTCTTTTTCTAAATTGGTATAGCATTTTTCTTGTGTTGTGTCTTTAGTTTATTACTGTTCGAAGTACTGCATAAATACTTTCATATTGCCTCTAAGTTAAACCTGACTGCTTTTGTGACAAGCTGACAGAGGGTTGAGCACAGGTTAATTTGGGGTTTTCTAGTGTTTCACCCTGACAGAGACTGTTTTCTGCTACACTAGGGTTTCACCAACAGAACCAGCAACCCAATTTCCAACACAAAGCAGCTGCATTTTTTTAAATCAAGAGATGAAGAGAGAAAAAATCTGCGCCATTTCACAAGGATGTATTAAAACGTCAAGTATCCATGAGTCCTAATAAATCATAGCAATAGTAACAATGATAATGCTAATGCTAATACTAATATTAATAATAATAATACTGCGATAAAAAAATACCAATAATAAAAGCAGTATGAATAATAATTCTAATAACAAAATTATTACTGCTATGCATTATTGTGGATAACAATAATGATAATAATAATAATAATAAGATGTAATATTAATAATAATAATAATAATAATACTTGGTTTCATATAGCACGTCATACTAAACGTCTTGCCCTCGAAGCACAGTAAAAAACAGGCAGGTCTGGATTTCTTCTGATGTTTTACATGAGAATTCACAAAAATTGACATGATTATGCATAGAAAGCTAGGCAAAAAGTACATTTCAGACCTCCATTAGCAAGTTGTAACATTTTATTTTTTCCATTTGGAAAATATTTTTTCAGATGCACAAATCCCTTCATTATACCCTATAAAATATTGATGTATTCAATAACCTTCCCCACCTTGTAAACACTTACTCCAGTGCTTAATTTGTAATAAATAAGTGCCAGGGCACCATCCATTGCCACTGCCAGCGCTGCCAATGACAATACCTACACAACTTCTAACCATCACATTGCTACATGTGTGACAATTCAGAATATTCAAGGCCCACCGAGCTATATGAATGAGTTGGGTGGCAGGAATTAGTGTTCTTAATGTATTTTGAATAACAAACAACTATTGTTCTGCTCATCTGTAAATTACACAAATAGAGCCACCAGGTGGCAGCTGTAATAAGTGGCGAAACAAGAAGATGATATAGGCCCTCATCAGCAGCAGACTGGACTACGGAAACACACTCTATGCAGGACTCCCAGCCAAACACCTATGACGACACAACACATCCAAGACGCCTCCGCCCGACTGATCGTCAACATCCCCCGCCGCAGCCACATCACCCCCCACCTGAAAAACCTACACTGGCTCCCTGACAACAAGAGGATCACCTTCAAGCTCCTCACCCACGCACACAAAGCATTTTACAACACCGGACCAGCCTACCTGAACAGCAGACTCAGCTTCCACACTCCCACCCGCCAGCTTTGCTCCGCCAGCCTCGTCCTTGCCGCTGTCCCCCACATCCAACGAACGACCTCCGGCGGCAGATCCTTCTCCTACCTCGCCGCCAAGACCTGGAACACCGTCCCCACCCACATACGGCAGACCCAAGACCTACTCACCTTCAGAAGACTCCTCAAGACCTGGCTCTTCGAGCTGTAGCAGCACACCCCCCTCCCTTCAGCGCCTTGGGACCCTCGCGGGTAAGTAGCGGGCTTTACAAGTACTCTGATTGATTGATTGATTGATTGCCTGTATTGACAAGTAAGTGCCGGTGCCGAGCACTTGAAAATGACGGAATCAGATTAAGAGATGATTTACTCCTACCTAACAATGTAAAATGTTTGTATGTGTCCACTAGTTCAAACTTCTTGGGTGTTCAAAGTATTTTTATTGGCTAATACTAGGTCCTCCAAACCCATTTTTACTACCTCACCAATACATGTGTAACCGCAGAAAATTCATCATACCTACACATTTTCCAAGATATAAATGAAATTTAAAGTTGGGACTAAACAAACATACAATCCTGATTTGAGATTACCAACCATAAATTCAACATTTTGCACCAAACATTTTGTGAATAGGACCTTCTTTATAAATATGTGAATAAACACACATTTTCGACTTACGGTCCTAAATACCTGCAGCCACAGCGCAAAATGGCCCATTGTGATGTTTTTTTCTGCAAGGGCCTCAATTTAGTATTATGGTGGGTTGAAATCTGCATTGTTGGTGAAACAAATACATGGTGAAAATTTGGTATCCAAAAGCGGTGAATGAAAAAGTGTGGTAAAGGAATGCTAAGAGCAGGATTGTAAGGTACTGAATCTGTTGCAGGCATGTTGACTGTATGTAGCAAGTAAAGAAAAGCGTAGAAAAAAGCTAGTGTAGGAAAAGCAGGCAAAACATGAACAGATGTAATGCAGTGCCCTGCTCCTCATGTTCTTCTAATGAATGAGAGGAAATCTGGTACGATTGCAGAATTGCCATAAAATTGATGATGTTGAAGAGTGTTCAACAAAAAAGTGTTAGTAGGAAATTCTGCATTCTGCATATATGTGCTAAGCACTCCTGTGAATCACGTTTGAATGGGCAGAGGTGCTGCTTTTTTGTCAGCAATAACGCAGGCATGCAGAGGCTGCTCCCATAGTGGGCTCGAGAGCCGGGGCCATAACCAGCGCTGCGCCCCTGGACCCAAACAAACTAGTGGGGGCCGGTTTGTGGCGCGCAAAGCGACCAGGAACTAAGGAAATGCCCGGCCCCTCCCCCGCAGCGGCCGTCGAAGAGGCGCCGGCACCTCCGGCCAATGGAGGCCGAGGCAGGCTACAAACTCTCCAATGGGCATGGGGGCCTACCTGGCCTGGAAGGCGAATGGGGGAGGCATATAAGCGCTGTTCCCCCAAGCAAGCTCCTATCTTATCGGAGCGGGGGAGCAGCACCGGCGGCGAAGCGCAAATTCTTAGGTCCACTCACCTTCAGATGCCTCACGGCTGGGTAAGTTGGCCTAAGGACAGGTGTGTAGGACCACTCACTCTGGGATGCCTCACGGCTGGGAAGGAAGTTGGCCTACCAATGATGGGGGGGGTAGCAAACCGAGACGGCGCTCGCAGCCCAGACCCCGCCTGAAGGCAGGGCACAACAAGAGTCGGACAAGGTAGCGAGGGGGCCTAACTCCGGGACAGAAGCTACCCCCTCCCCGCGCAAAGTGAGCGCAAAAACCAACCTACCAAAGAGAACGACCCAGAAGGGCCAAGAGACAATAACAAGGAAGTTTTGTCAGGACATAACATGCAAAATATGCAAAGTATATACCTGTTTTTTTGTATTCTTAATAAACTGCGGCCAACAAATGACCACTATGTGATGAATGTGTACGTTGGCTTTTTCTTGTCCGGATAAGGAATACAGTATGGGCAAAGGTGGTATACATGTGGGAATGGGGCAGAGTGCGGGGGTTATGAAAATGTGTATTTTACAGTACCGCAAAGAAATCCAGTGAAAATAAAACATGTAACTTCCGACTAGTAATTTATTTTATAGTTAGCAAACAAGCAAAAGGTCAATAGTAAAGGAAGCACCATGTTTTATTTTTATGTTGACACTGTTTAGTAATTTGGTATGAATGTGTGCTCATTGCTTCATGAGTAGAAGAACATTTTCATAATTGAAAGAAGTTTCATAAAGGTATCTGATGGTGGTAACTGATGGTGGTCAGATATAGTAGTATTATATAGTTAGGCAAATACGCATGAACATATTTCTGCTGAAAAAAGGTGAATTTTCTTTACAATTTGAAAGTGGCATTGAATATATTTAGTATGCTCTTAGAAGTAGTGCAAGGGTGGTTATTGTCATAGGGTTGTAATACTTTGTTATAATGTTCATGCAAAATAATTGAAGTACAGAATAGTTGTTTGATATGTTTTAAAAAGGTTAGCATTAATTGAAAGCGCAGGCAAAAGGATTTTTGTAAGGTCAGGCGGTTGTTAGTAATTATTATGTAGTAGGTTTTGTTAGCACGAATTGTGTGGATTGTTTAAAGACAGTGAGTCACTAGCAGTCGCATATTTTAGTTACAATTTTAACCCGTTTGCTACGTGCGTTGGCCAACGGCCATCGCGAGCACTACCTTGTAGTGCTGCGCACGTCCGTTGGCCGACACGGCCCCTTCCACACACGGAAACGCCCGCACTGCGGTGGATTTTATGCCGCGGTTAATGGGTTAAGAAAGACTCAGCATGTCTTTACTTTGAGATCAAAATAAAATGTAAATCCAATTACACACTGTCCACCACCTGCCTGGATACCCTCATGGGTGATTAGCCTTGCTATACAAGTTCTGTTTGATTGATCAGCAAAGTAAAACAAATAAATGTGCAATGGAAATTCCTGATATGATAAGAAATGCAGGAAGATCCCACTTGCTAAACAAAAGAGCCAAAGATAAGCAATTTTTTTTAAAGGAAAGTAAATACATCACGGAGGACATACCGGCACCCAATTTCAAACTAAACATCACGTTGTCTCTGCAGTGAAATGAAAGGACCGCTTGATGCATGATCACCAAACCAAAACTAGAACACAAATGCAACAATGGAGCCATCCATGAAATGCCATGGCTTTATTAGACAACCCATTCAAGCAATGCTGAACACTCCCACCCCCACTTAAAAGGCCCAGTGCTCGGGAGAGAGGTCTCTCTTGGATGTGCTTTTCTGCTGAACACTGGGACTGGAGGCTGATGCCTTGAACAATTGGAAGGAGGAGCCCCCTGACTGTCCCCTGGAATAAGGACTCTGACTCTGATTGATCCCAGGGCCAGTGGGTCACTCCCCAGGACCAGTGATGCAGTTGGGGAAAAGAATGGGCTCCAGCGCAGTAAGGAGTGAAGCCCAGAGGAAAACAAAGTGAAAAGCTGGTGCAGGATGGCAGTAAAACCAGCCCTGTGCAAAGATTGTTACTTTGGGGGCTAGGAAGCCTGAAGAAAGTGCTCCAGGTGGATGGGGCTCACCACCAGGAGCAAAACGAGCTAAAGAGAACCGGCCTAACAGGCCTGAGATACAACCTGGGGAAGTTTGATGACCTTGGACTCCATTTCCAGTGACAAAGCACGTGGGGCTTCGCTGCTGGTTACAGTTCGGCCCCCGGGTGGGCCAGGGCCTGGGGGCTGCCACTGAGAAGCAAGACGACAAAGGTGAAGTGCAATTGTGCTTCCCCTGAGGATAAGGGGCCCAGGACCTAATCCCTGGGGCCCGGTGAGAAGACTGGCATGAGGGAGCATCGTCATGTTCCCTTGGTTCCAAGGAGGGGGCTCAGGGCCAATCCCTTGGCCCCAAGAAGCACCAAGTGGTGGGAAAGACCCGCCACACCCCCGATTGAAGAGAGAGGGGGCCTAGAACCCCATCCCTGCGCCCCAAGAACAAAGGTGGAGGGGAGAGAATGACACTGCGCTCTGCCGTGAGAAGCCAAAGGGGCCCTGGACCCCATCCTTGGTCCCAAGAAGACGCCGGGCTCAGGTCAGCACCATCGAACTCCCCTTGTTGATGAGAGGCTGGCACAGTACACCATCCCTGGGCTCCGAGATGCCCGTCGTAGAGCGTAGTCTGCAGGAGCGGGCAGACCAAAGTGAAGAGCTGGTTCCTGCTACAACATGCAAGGGTGCTGGCTGTGTGGGGAGCCAACGAGAGCAGCCGGGGTGGCTCTCTGATGTGCACTCTAAGGTTGGAAAGACTGCCCGTGCCCATGTGGGACTGGGCACTCTGATGAAAAAGTACAGCACAGCAAAAAAGTAAATAAAACGAACGCAGCTCTCCTCTGTGGGAGAGCCGCTGTTTACAAATGCACAGAAGAGCTCACAGAGAAGTGCTCCCTAATGCCCTGTGGGGCTTACCTGCTTGTTTGTGTTCCCTTGCTCGTGGTGACCCCAGGAGTATGGGGTCATCATCAAAAGGATGGGAAAGTGCGGAGGAGCTGGCCGAGCAGCACATACTCCCCCCTCCTAAAAAATTGGAAAGACCCCACCCTAAGTTTTTGGTGACTCAAAAGTGATAACCTCTGAGGGGTTTTGGTGGCTTTTAAAGGGCTCTCCAAACTGGAACTTTTGGTTCACAGTGGGGAATGCTTCTCTCTCTAGGGCCAAAGACTGTAGCTGCAGTGCTTGTTGCCTAAAAAGGGTCCAATGTGAATTTCATATGAACTGATACCCTCTAGAGATGGAATGTGGTATTTGCACAATTGTGTTGTTACAGAAGGGATGTTCTTTAGTGACTGTGTTAAAACCTAAAACCGCAGTATTTTATATTGAATGCATTCAAAATATATGCTGACATACATAATTGCATAGTGATGTAATTATAAATGTGAAGCCCTTGAATAAATTGTGTTATTTAAGCTAGCAGTTATGATGAGCACACCACATTCCCAGGCAGGTTTGGACATATACTTTTGCCAATGCTTTATTTAAATAATGAGGCTGACAGCCCTTGTTATCAAAGTTTGCATGTTTTATTGATAGTATTCATTGCTCCCAGTCATGGTCATATGCAATTATTGCATTGATTTCCATGGTGAAATGCTTGATAAACTAATTGAGTTGACAGCTGCTGGCTTTATTGCCAGTATTACATGCTCTTACTCCTAGTTATGTTCAGCCCTGGCATTTAGGGACTAGATAATGCTTTAACATGTGAGTTATGTTACTAGAGCCCCGTCCTTTGTGAGGGGTAAGAATGATTATGCAATGTTTTCCAAAGGAAATTCCATCAGCTTGTGTATATTTGTAAATTGCTGCATTGTATTAAGTAGTGTGTGTGTAATAAATATACTTTTTCCCTTGTCAAAAGGAAAGCATAGACCGGACAATCCTTTATTGAGTGTTAATATTGCGTATCTGTGAATGGTGATTACTAGCCCACACCACCTCCCTTGAGTAGGCCTTGGACTGCTCTGCAATGCTACCCTAGGAGAGTCAAGCACTACAATAGGGTGTTTGGTTCCCAGTGGAGGACAAATGTGGACTCATTACTTGTGCAGACTCATTTTCTAAAACACTTCTCCTGGGAAGGGGTATCTCTTTGGCACATTCCGAGGTTTACCAGCTTTGGAAAATCTGGGTATGTGTCAAAAACCATAGGAGTTCCGTGGGAACACCAATGCCTTCCCAGGACAGAGTTAGACAACGCAGTAATTTCCTGGGTCTTGTAGCTTAGGGGACTAATGTGTCCACTGTAAGGGCCTGTGTTCGACCTTATGGTCTCAGGTTCTAATCCCGGTGGGTCCATTCAGCTTTTCATCCTTCTGAGGTCGATACAATGAGTACCATTGAGTTTGGTAACAATAAACATCTGTTATTCAGTGCCAAGATACACTTGGGTGAACGTGCACTTAACAAATACACGTTATGTTACTCCAGATTTGAGGTGACACTCAGGGCCCCCCAAAGGGGCTTTGAATGGCTTCATAAATCTTACTTAAGGTTTGTGTGATGCATATACCACGTTGTTTGGTGCAAACACGATGCAAACTATCTCGGAAATATGCCCCTAAGTATCTGTGTGCCTGCTCATTGATAGGTCTTGTGGCCTAAATATTTGGACATAGTTCTTTATCTATGTCCACTCCCTATGAGCAGAGAAAATGAAGGCACCGCACAACGTAAACAGACAAAAATGCAGATGTACTGTCAGCGATGTGTCAAGTAATACTGCATAAGAGTTGAAAACAGGCTCTAAATTGCTCATATAGACCAGAGTTGTTTCCCTGTTATAAACCATTTTTAGGATAGGTATTGTAGGGAAGAACTTTCTGACCTGTACAAATCCCTATTTTTTGCTTCTGGATCTCTGGGTTTCAAACCTCTGCAGTGGGTGAGTCGCCATAATGGAGCCTCACACTTTGTTAGAGTTTATTAAAAATTGACTGGCCTTTAACCTCCAGTGCTCATCTTTTTAAATAAAGGCCCCTGCAGCACAACAGGGATAGGAGGCTCTGCACTGGTAATTTGTTGAACAGGGGTATGCACATCTGAATATGTACAGGCTGAATAGGGAAGACTATTTTATTACCCAGCCTGCATAGGAAGCACTGTGGTTTACCAGAGTAAACTGGTAATGACCCACTAAAGCCTTATGATTCGATTGGATTGCCCAAAGAAATGTCCTACTTCTATTTGTCTGAAGTGTAAAATCTGTTTTCCCCTTTAGGTAGCGTGCCTAAAATATAACTCTAGTTTCTTCCAATTGAAGAAAATAAAAAAAATCGCCCGCTTCTTTTCCTCAGCAGCCCTCACACAGATCGTCATCTCCTTGGTTCTGTCCAGGCTGGACTTTTCTAACAGTCTCTATATCGGCCTCCAAATTGGAGAGCTCAAACGTCTCCAGCTTGTTCAGAACCAAGCCGCCAGGCTTCTTCTGAATATACCCAGGAGGCAATCCATTAGATCTGGCCTTAAGCAGCTACACTGGTTGCCAGTCGAGCAACGTGTGGCCTTTAAGGCCGGGTGTATTTTGTTCAGGTCTCTGAATGACACTGGCCCTTTATTCATCAGAGACTTATTTAAAAAATATTGCCCCTCCCGTCACCTCCGTTCCACTTATAAATCACTCTTGATTGTACCCCCATTCAAAAGGAAGCGCCTCGGAGGTAGCTGTTTTGACCACCTTGCTGCTGTTCTTTGGAACTCTTTCCCCCTCAACCTAAAGCTGAATGACAACATCCTCAGCTTTAGACACTCCTTGAAAACTTGGCTTTTCTCTCAAGCTCACTACTGATCTAGTACAGCTCCACTTATTGACTGCCTTGCCTGGTTCTTTCCTATAGCGCCATGAAGCCTTCGGGCGAACGAGCGCTCAACAAATTCCAATTAACATTAACATTAACATAACCTTTTAATTGGCACGACAGAAGAACATCATTCGCATGGTTTTGCCTTTAAATGTTTGAGTCATAAATGTGAATAACTTGAACACTATATGCATTTGTGCTTTTATAAAAATTGGCATAGTCCCTGAGCCAGACCTAATGGAATTCATGCTTTGAGCTATCCTGCTGGGCCAGTTAATAACTCTGCAGGCGAGCTAGCGCTTAATGGCTCAAGCATAATGAGATTATTCTTTCCCTGGTTGAGGAAAGGCGTTGGGTAAAATCTTCATAAGCTGATTAGTTGCATCTCCCTAACAAGCACTAGCTGTATGTTTTCACATGGGACAATCGCGAGTGGGGGGAAGGCAGAACTTTAGCTCCAGTGAACAGAAGTTGGTTACTTTAAATTTCGGAGGTAAGAAACCATTCCTGGGAAGAACGTGATTGGTTCACTAGAAGGGATCAGTCACAGTGTCCCTTCAAACTTCTATTTCTATGTTTCTGTTCAGTGGAGTGGTCAGCCAACCGACTTTTGTTTAAAGTGTCAGTCATGGTTAGAGGGGTGATGTGGCACTGGGCACTTCTGCACCATTTTAGAAATTGGCCACTTAAATTAGTGATAGGGGAAGCAGCAACATCCACTCCACTTGCACAAACTCAGGGTCTGAGATTCATGACCCCCTTTTGTCCCCCTCCCCATCAAATTGTGAGGAGTGTTGCGCGCTCCTTCTACACTCCACATGCCTGTGTCTGGCGGAAAGGAGAAAATAGCATACAACTCCCTAGCCAGGCACTGAAGTGTTCTTCAGTGGGAAAGAAGCTGATGGGGCTGCACTCCTCTTAATCCAAAAGAGTGTGTTTGAAGGTGACACTCAGGAGGGGCAGACGCACACCACTTGAAGGAAACGCCGGAAGGTACATCAAGCATTCCTCAGTAAGAACAATGTAATGTTTACCAGCTGTAGTGTCGTTTATTCCCACAGAATGTACGCAGACACAGATAAATGTATCAGCTCCTTTATTTCCTTCCTTCCTCATGTAGGACCAACAGCTAACTGTCCCCTTGGTCTCCCAGCTCCTCCCTTTCCGCCCGCCCTCGTCCCTCACTCGGGCCGGTCCTAGTGCCTGACCAGTTTGGTCACTGGGCACTTTGCATCAACGTCATTACATCTCCCCCCTCTGTGAATAAAAGAAAACAAAATAATATACACCACAGCAAACAGCAAATTATTTTTCTTTAGAATTCTTCGATAAAGCGAGACGGTTTCGTGATCACACGTCTGGGGCGTGACTGGAGGTTGGGACTGTCGCGCTCATTCTCATCGGCAATCTCCATCAATAACTGACTGTGAGTTGGCAGTGTCTCTGGGGCTCCCGGCTCCAGTTTCGGTTCGGTCAGTAGCTCTTTGACATTGGGTCCGCACTTTTTGAAGTACGTCACATTCCTAGTAAGTCTTTTTCCATCGGTCTCTGCAGTGACCATGGTTCCTTTTTGTTGTATCACTTAGAGTGGAACCTCATGGTATCGGCAATCAGTCTTTCTGTGCTGCTCTTGTCGTGCCAGCACCCAGTCTCCCTCTTGGATTTGAGGGGTAGTAGCATGACGTCGCTCATCGGCATAGTCCTTCATTCTTTCCTTCTTTATCTTGTCTCTGGCCGCGATCTCCTCATGATCAGAGTCGAGATACAGTTTGTGCGCTGCCATATTCATCATTGGTATTCTGGTGCGCACTGGGCGTCCTAGCATGAGAGTGGCAGGTCATTTGCCTGTGGTGGAATGAGGCGTATTTCGGTATGCTCGCAATACCTCGTCGAGTACTGTCTGAAGGCTCTTTCCGGTGAGTTCTGCTTGCTGGATGGTCTTCTTGATCGTGGCCATGAAGCGTTCGATCATTCCGTTGGCCTGTGGCCATAGTGGTGTGATCTTGCGGTGTGTGAAGTTGAGGTGCTAAGCAAAATCAGCAAAGTCATGGCTGTTGAATGGAGGCCCATTGTCTGACTTCACCACTAGGGGAATGCCCCATGCGGCAAAGACCTCCTCTAGGATCGGTATGGCACTCGATGCTCTCGTGGATGTGCACAGTTGTGCGATGGGGAATCTGGAGTATTCGTCCATGATGGCCAGGACGTATTGGCCCGATTTGATTGGCCCAAAGAAGTCAATGGCAATGTGTTGCCAGACACCCTCCGGTAGTGGAGACATTTGTAGTGGTGCAGGGGGATCCGGACGACTTACCAGTTGACATTGCGGACAGTCCTTCAGGGTCGTCTCCACCATCAGGTCTAGTGTTGGGAACCAGACTCTTTCACGGAGTGCTCTTTTTGTGGCTACTATGCCCCGGTGTCCCTCATGCGCTAGGTTGATGACCCCTTGTCTGAGTTGTCGTGGGATCACTATTCTGGTGTCTCGTAAGATGAGACCATTTGCTGCTATCGACAGTTCTTCGTGGACATGTTTGAATGCCGCCATCTCTTGGTTGTTTTGTCCATTGCTTGGCGTGTGTCTCCAGCTGTTAGTTTGGATCAGCCGTTTCACCTCTTGCAGGGTGGCATCCGTTTGCGTCGCTTCACAAATGGCCTCTAGTGGAACAGCCGGAGGCCTCGCTTGGTTCACTACGAAGTGAATGTATTCATCCGCGATTGATTGTTCTAATTTGTTGGATCTGATGGGGTGTCGGGACATGTAGTCTGCAGGGTTTGCATCTTTTCCAGGCTTGTGAATTATGGTATAGGTGTACTCTTGGAGCCGTAGGCCCCATCGCTCTATTCTCGGTGGCATTTTTGCTCGCAGATTTCCAAATATTGTGATCAAGGCTTGGTGGTCAGTTATCAGTGTAAAATGTTTTCCAAAAATGAAAATGTGGAAGTGTTCACACGCCCAGACAACAGCCAGGCTTTCTTTTTCTGGCTGTGAATATGCTCTCTCTGTGTCCGTCAGACTTCTGCTAGCATATGCTACTATGTGCCGTTGGTCTCCTTCTCTATCATATTGCGCAAGGATGGCTCCTAATCCTACATGACTGGCATCTACTGTTATCTCCGTCTTCTTTTTTGGATTGAAGTACGCTAGGTTCTTTGCTGATTCTACAGTTCTCTTGATCTCTCGAAATGCCCCTTCACACTGAGTGGACCACTGAAAGGGCTGTCCTTGTTTCGTGAGCATCCTTAGCGGGTAGCTTAGCGTGGCGTAGTCAGGTATATATCTGGAGCAGTAGCTGGCCATGCCTAGGAATGATCGTACATCGCCTACGTCCTCCGGGCTTGGTGTGTCGTTTAGCGCTGCTACCTTTTCTGGGTCTGGTTTCATGCCACTTCCAGAGAATAGGTGTCTGAAAAATTTTAGCGTTGGTTTGTGAAGTTCACACTTATCTTTGCTGAGTGTGAGGTTCGCATCCATCAGTGCTTGACAGACCTGATCCAGTGCTTTGTTGTGTCCTTGAGTCATTGCTCCATAGACGAGGATGTCATCGCTGTAGTTTAGGACCTGTGGGATGTGGTGTATTGTTCTCCTGATGGCCTCTTGCAATATCTCTGCTGCTGATGACACCCAGAAGCTTAGTCTTTTATATCGGAATAATCCAAGGTGTGTCGAGAATGATGTAATGTATCTCGACCTTTCGTGCAGTTCTAGTTGGTGGTATCCTTTGTTGAGGTCCAGTTTTGAAAAGATCTTGGCTCCATTGAGGGAAGTGATCATGTCACTGATGTGAGGGCCTGGATGTCTCTCTCTCTCTATTGCCGTGTTGGGCGCCCTCATGTCTACACACAGACGGACTCGGCCAGTTTCTCCTTTCTTTGGGACCACCACGACCGGGGAGACCCATGGAGTTGGTCCATCTGTTCTCTCGATGATGTCGGCTTCCAGCAGGTCTTGGAGTTCCTTCTCCACGGCTTCTTGCAGGTGGAACGGGATTTTTCGGTGGTGTTGCACCACCGGTGTGATTTGTTCATCTATATGCAATTTTATTTGGCAGTTCTTCATTTTTCCCAGACCTTGAAAGAGCTTGGGGAACTTCTGAATGAGTGCTGGTTTGTCAGTGACTCTGAATAAGATGTCCACCAATTTCAATCGCTCAGCAGTTGCTAGGCTCAGGAGGAATTCGGCTTCAGGCCCCTCGATGACATGGATATAGGCTGGTATTGTCCGATCTTCATATGACAGTTCGGTCTCAAACTTCCCAAGACATGTTAGTGGCTTCTTGGCCATCCACGTATACACTTGCACGTGGGCATCAACTAGCTTTGGCGGTGATTTCATGCGTTGGTATTCTGTTACTGGTAAGTAGTTTAGCGTTGCTCCACTGTCTAGCACGAACTGGGTGGGGTGGGAGCCAACTTTGATGTCGAGACGCTGGTACTCTTTCAGCTGATCAAGGTCAGCTACACGGTAAAGGTATTCTTTTCGATCTCGGGGGATGGGCGATGAGGATCGAGATTCTCTTGATGACGATCGCCGAGATTGCATGTCCTGCAGGAGCGGCAGCTGGATTGTGACGACCCAGAGGATGAGTCTCGTCTATCCTGGACTGCTCTGACATGATGACGACTGTTTGAAGGTTGGTGTCGTCGGTGTCTTCCCCCGTGGTCACTCTTCGGTACTGCCCCGCACATGCTTTCAAAATGGTTGTCTCTGCCACATTTCCGGCATTGTTGTCCTAGTGCTGGGCATGCATCTGCATGCGGGAAGTCGTATCTGCATCGGTAGCATTTGAGTTGTCTGTCTGATCGTCCCTTCTGGTGACTCGTGTCCTTGTGTCCTTTGCTTGACTGGTGGTGATGTCTCTTGGATCTGGAGGAACGAGCCTGTGGTGGAGACCATCTGTGCTCTTGTCGAGACTGCATCCTGAAGACTTGTTCCCGTCTCTCACTTTTCCCGGTTTCCATTTTCTTCGCGTGTTCGTCAGCTTGTTCATCTACTCTCGTCATCTCTACGATCTCTTCCAATGCGTAGCTTCTCTTGAGTAACTTGCGTCTCAGTGGCTCGGAGAGACAACCTTCTATGACTCTCAGTCGCAGGGCGTCTTCAGTTGAGAATTTGTCAAAATCGCAGTGCTTCGCCAATTGTCTCAGACGTGTTACGAACGCCCCCATTTGTTCACCTTTCTCTTGCATGGCCAGGTTGAAAGTGTACCGCTCAAAGTCGATGTTCCTTTTGTGTAGGAACTTGCTGTCTAGTGCTTCACGTACTTTAGTGTAGGAATCAGAGGATTCTTCTGGCAGTTCTTTTATGAGTCGTCCACCTTCCCTGCCAATCAGGTTCTTGAGAATAAGCAGTTTCTCTCCAAGGTCTGTCACCTTGGATGCTTTCATGAAATCCTCAAAATCTTCTATCCATTCTTGCCATCACGGTCCCATGCTCCCGCCGGATTCAAGAACAAGGGGCTCGGGGTGGCGCAGGAGAGATGCTCTCATCATGCTTTCGTTAGCTGAGTCAGGCATTGTACGCTTGTGGTTCCTGACGGCTTTTGCAATCCTAATTCACTCTCTGTTTGTTGTCTTTGTTGCACTTGCCAGTGCTTGTTTGTTATTTGTTGCACTCACCAGTGCTTGTTTGCTGTCTTTGTTGCACTCGGCAATGCTTTTTTGCTGTTTCAGGCTCTTTGCCTGACTTCAAAATGGCCGCCGACGATCCCTCGCAGGGGATTGGTCAATGCTGCCTGACTCCAAGTTGACCGCCCGGGAATCTCGTTTCTAGCGAGATTTCGGCCGTTTTTCTTCGTTTCTTCACCGGGGACCCAGGTAATCGGCGCTTTCACTCACCGCAGCCAGGATCCACCGCTGGAGTCACGATCAGGTAGGGCAGCTGTCTTTATCTTCCGCCGCCGAGGTGGGCACTCGGTGGGCACTTTTGGTAGCGCCCTTCCGCCGCCGAGGTGGGCACTCGGTAGGGGCTTTGGTTAACACTCTTCCGCCGCCGAGGTGGGCACTCGGTGGGCGTTTTTTGGTAACGCACTTCCGCCGCCGAGGTGGGCACTCGGTGGGCGCTTTTGGCAACACGCTTCCGCCACCTCGGCGGGCACTCGGTGGGCGCTTTCAGTAACGTGCTTCCGCCGCCGAGGTGGGCACTCGGTGGGCACTTTCAGTAGCGTGCTTCCGCCGCCGAGGTGGGCACTCGGTGGGCGCTTTTGGCAACGCGCTCAAACCTCCTGACGTGGGGTGAGCTCCAGGCGGGTCGATGACCTCTGGGTGCCGAGTTAGCTGCGTGGGGACAGGATACCTTCGTCGCCACTTGTAGTGTCGTTTATTCCCACAGAATGTACGCAGACACAGATCAATGTATCAGCTTCTTTATTTCCTTCCTTCCTCATGTAGGACCAACGGCTAACTGTCCCCTTGGTCTCCCAGCTCCTCCCTTTCCGCCCGCCCTCGTCCCTCACTCGGGCCGGTCCTAGTGCCTGACCAGTTTGGTCACTGGGCACTTTGCATCAATGTCATTACACCAGCCACATGGGTAGCTGGTTCAGAGGGATTCTAAATTAGTCCTAGGGGTGATGGAGCACCCTGGAAGCTAGTGGGGAAATTGAAAAATTGGCATAGTGGCCTAGTGAAGCTTCCACAAAATTTGTACTTGATTATTGAGGCAGCCAAAAGCCGTGACAGACCACCCTTGGCTCTACACTGGGCCCTGGGCAGAGAACTAAAGTGGCGCCTTAAGTCTCCGGGAATGTTACATTAGGGGCCCGGTGAAAAGTTTTTGTCTAATTTACATGCTCTCAAGGCTGACCTTGTGGTGTGCTTCTGAACTGCATGGACCTCAGTGAGGTCACGATCTTGAGAGCTTGCCATGGAGCCTTGTATAACAGTAGTGTTGGGAAACGGCCCTCTCTGTAGTGCCACCCCCAAACTATAATTTCTAACAAGTGATAGATTTTCATCGCAGAAGTCTCTATTTTGCATTGTTTGCTTTTAAAGACATGCAAAAACTTAGTCATGTGGCTTTTCAACAGTGAAAGGCATGTGCATAATGAGGTGGTGAGGTAAGATACATAGACCAGCCATGGAATTTCTGTACCTAAATGTAATCAAAGAGTAGGCAACACCACAGTCTGCTACAGCAGATTGTTATGAAAGGTAAGTGTAAGCATACACTGACACCGGTGCTAACTATCCTTGCTTTTACAATTCAGAGTTTTGGATACTTCGACAGAATGTTTTTGTAGTTAAATTCAAACACTCTGCACATCAGCAGATATCTACATTTTATTTAGTCAAAGACCTACAACAGCTATGATAGCCTACATATCATCCAACACAATAAGCAATTGACTGCTGTAGACACTTCACTGTATTGTGAGGAGGGCATTAACATTCTATATTCCCAGACATAAACCAGTAACAGTCCAATAATATTACACTTCCCCCCCCTGGCTTTAGCTATTTACCTTGTAATTTTAGTGATTGTGAAGACACTCTGTATTGTTAATTATTAGTCTGAACATTGACCTCTGTCTTGGAACCTAGTGCACATATGAAGGGTACTCGAAAACGACTGACATTGTTGAGTGGCTCAACAATCAATTATGGGAAACAGTTGGAACAACGCGGGCAGAGCCACGCATATTCTGACTATGCAAGTGCTACCACGCTTGCCTTAACCGCACATATGCATGGTTAAGGCGGTGCGCTGTCTAGCTGCTGGCTGCAGCTCGGCGGAAGCAGGAAGTTGCCAGGAAGAGAGGACGCAGTGAGATAAGTACAGCTGGGGCTGGGTTTGGGGGGATAGTTTGTATCGGTTGGGAAGGTCGGGTCGTTTTCAAGGCTGAGGGGGTCAGTCGTTTTCAGGGCTGTGGGGTTGCGGGTCGTTTTCATGGCGGGGGTGTCGGGTCATTTTCAGGGCTGGGGAGGGAGGTCAGTGGTAGTTTTCAGGGCTGGGGAGTTGAGGTAGTTTTTAGGGCTGAGAGGGGTCGGGGTATTTTTCACGGCTGGGGAGGGTCAGGGTAGTTGTCAGGGTAGGGGAGGGTCGGTGTTTTTTTAATTAGGGGTTAGGGTATTAGGCCTAAGGGCAGTGGAAAGGGTTGGGGTAGTTTTAGGGACCGTACAGGGGTGGTTGGGTGGAGGTCTGGGTAGTGTATGTTAAGGGACAGGGTTTTAGGCCTCAGTGCAGCGGGAGGGAAATGGTAGTCAGGGTAGTTTATAGGGCATAGGGGAGGGGGTAGTTTTTTTTGGGCTCGGGGGGGTTGGGTCGTTTTTAAAAATAAGCGTTAGGGTTATAGGCTGAAGGGCAGTGGAAGGGGTTGGGGTAGTTTTAGGGACAGCGCGGGGAGAGGGTTGCGGTAGTGTATATTAAGGGTTAGGGATAGCGTGGGGGTGGGAGGCGGTTGGGTATTTTGACCCCAGGGTGGGAAGGGCAGGTAGGGGGTTTGTAGCTTAAGACAGGGTGGTGACCTTAGCCACGCATACCCCTTTACTAGGCATACCTTTACCATAAAATGCGTGGTAAAGGCATGCTTGGTAAAGCAATGCGTGGTGAAGACACATTCGTGGTTCATGCTGTGTGTAAGAGGCACGCATGGTTTAGCCATGCGGGCCTCTATCATACAACCATGAATTATGCTATGGCACATGAACATGTTTACAATGTTAGACACGCTATCCCTCAAAAGCATCTAAAATGCAACACGTGGTACTCATTCCTAGTTTAGAAACATTTAGAAATTAATTACTAGAGGACTTTTGGAATCAGGATTGGGTATGAACTTCCCACCTGTCATCTTGCATACCACTGTGAGGAACTGCTTAGCTAAACTAGCACATTTTTTAGAAAGGCTGCAAAAATAAACAATATCAAGACTCTGCAGGTTAGAACTGTTTACAAATGTATTACGGTGCATGTATCCTTTCAATGTTTTGTTTAAAAAAAATGGAAATTCACAATTAAAAATGGATTTGGAATAAACGAAAAGAGCTTATACATTAATGATAACATAATGTACGTAATGTACAATTCCTTAAGGCTTTGGCTAAAACTTTATGGAATTTTTCAGATGGTTTGTTGCCACTCTGGAACCCTAATCAGCTGTGTAAGTATTCCTATATTCTTCCCTCAGATTTTAAAAATATCAATTTCATAGAACTTGCAGATGTACTAAAATACAAACCTGTTCGAGCAAAAAAAAAAAAAAGTATGAACAATGTACCTTTTCAGTTTGTGAACATAGGCATTTTCATTTCACATTCAGCAGTTAACAGGGTCAAACTGGCCTATAGGGCAATCAGTCAGTGCACGACGGGCTAGTCTGATGAGGCAGTTTGTGGGCCAGTTTTGGGCTGTTTGTAGGCCTGTTTTAAAGGTTCTGCTGGGCCTATTTTCACTGTTGATTTCCCTGATATTAAAACAAACATAGCTTGCAGCAAGCTCAGATCTACGCAGTCATCCATATGTTGCAAAAAGAAAAGCCTTATAAATGGTCTTTTAATAAGTTTAAAATTGCTTTTTACCTATGTAATTCACTAATGGGGCCCCTTTTATTTTGCTGCCCGGGCCTATTTTCAATCCCAGTGAGGCCTTGCTCTATTGCCTGTTTGCAAGATTCTGCACTGTAGTGTCCTTCTCCAAAGAAGTGAAGCAGCCCCTCCCCTGAGGCTTCATTAACACCCACCCCACACCCATCCATCATACGTATCACCAGTCAGGTGATCCAGCCAATAATAGGGGCCAGGCACACGTGCCCTTGGCCAGTTCTTCACACAAACTCCTTGTGAGTGGCAATTATTTTAGTAACATGTGGGCAAGGGACATTGGTGACGAGGGGTCTGACCTACACTTGCACACTGCCCTGAATAAATATGCCATGAGCTGAATCAGAACTGCTGCCACATCCTGATCATGCAGTGGTTTCCATTGCACTGTGAAAGGATAAAGAGGTACAGACAAAGAAACTTTGTCCTAGCCTGGGGGATGAGAAGAGGCTATTTATCTCCCACATCCAGCAGCCATCCCCCTAAAATGACCACTCTGCAGGACGGCCATGCACACCATGAAAGAGGCTTGAACTGTAGTGTAGCTCCTATTTTCCCAATAGGCTCTGCGCATTGGAATAGTACCTACAGCAGTAAAGGCCTAGGCCAGACGTTAACTAGGTCTACTACTGTCGAAACTAGACTTAATTTTTGGGTTTGCCAGCTAAGCTCAGAGTTCGCTAGAAACTTTCTCGAATGTTCAAGGAAGGATGAACTCCCCTGATTAGACAAGAAGGGATTTAGTTTCTGACAACCATAGAACATGACAACTTTGCTCTCCCCTAATCAAGAGTCAATCTCGAGAGTCGTGTGAGCACAAGGCAATTATTTTACTCAGTCAGTACGTGCATTCTTAGTCTCATCAGAATGTAGAGAAAAGGAAGAGACGGGCGTGTTCAATAAAAGATGTTATTTATTGATCAGTCTCTTTTCTCGTACAAGAGAAATGGATCGATATTATTGCAATACTTATAGTTAAGTAAAGTGCATACATTAGAAGCAATAGTATAAAATAATACTGTAAAAACATTGATATGGTTTCTGAGCCATATGATGTTTAAAATGATTAAAATATATTTACATACACATATACATTTGACTAAACGTACTCAACTGGTGTTTCTAAATACGCCTACCCCGTGTACCTGACCTAAGTCTAATGCGTGGGCGGGAATAGAAAGTTACAGTTTAGTTTAAGTTTGTTTTTGCCAAGTGAATAACTAAAGAATTCTCTAGGAGGGGTTATTCAGTTCTGTACCTGGAATTTAGGATGAATGAGGAATGGTATCTCTTTCTCTGCTCTCGATATTCCAGGCTGCCTGCGAGGGCTGCCCAGAAGCGCCGGTGCTGGGTCTCTCGGCTTGAGATAGCAGCGCGTCTCTCAGCGCGTCAGGAAGGCGGGGCTGCTGCCTGCGGGGTCTGCTTCTGCTCTCGGCTTCGGCAAGTATGGCTGCTCCGTCTTGTCACCACGCGTGTGTTTGCATAGGGCAAGGTCGGCAATATTTATACCTTAAAGGTGCCGAGATTGACGTAAGGATGGACATAGGTACGTCAATAAAGATGTCATACGACTTGCTCGTTAGCACATTCTTTACTAAAGTTCTCTGTGAAATCAAAACAATGGCCGCACGGATTATCCAGGTTGTCATAGGTTTGATTTGTTATGAGAACGTCGTATGCCTTATCAGGGGCTGGAGGAATATCGCTTGTCTAATTAGATCTCAAGCGTTATGACCTAATCAGATAACACGTTCCTGTGCCGTAGTGTGACTGCGTCAGATAACGGTATCTGCATCATGGGGGATTTCTTGCCTCATGGGCTGACTGTTAGTTAACTAGCTAGTAAGTTTAACCAGAATAGGGTCAGGAATAGGGGGATCGAATCAGAACCTATAGAAATACACGACAGAACCTGGGCCAGGGTCAGAAGACAGCACAGCCAAATGTGGCGAGTAGAGTGGTACCAAGCTGTGAGACCCTAAGGGCAGAACCCGTTTTGGACTGCGGCGCCACCATGAACCCACTCCTTGGAGAACTGTCATGAGTATTCTCCGCCACCCCTACCTTCGTCACTCAAAGCGGGTCATCAGGAACCATTGAGGGCTGGCTAATGGGTTAACAGAGAAATGCGCACCCTGCTTTTTAAGATAAGGGGCCAGAGCTCACTTACCACCACACACAGTACTGTGCTATCAAAGAAAAGGTAGGGCCCGAGCAGCCTTCAGCATGACTGAAATGTGGAAGCATCCCAGGAAGGCACGGGGATCATGAGGTGCAACCCACAAAGTGCTAGCCATTAAAGAGACTGAGCATCCCAGAGACATCACATTGTCTGTCTAAGACTGTCAGGTGGACATACACCCAAGCAGAAGAAAAGCAATGCTGGACCAAATGGCGGACAGAAGCACACAACGTCCCTGCTGTGGTCCAGGCACTGGGGCCACACCTTCCTGCACCCTCAAGGCACACCGTGCCACATACCACCAACCATGCAATATGGTAGCTAAACCTCAAGGCCCAAGTTATGTCACAACCAGAAAAAGAAGGCTAAAACGCAGCTCCCGAATGCTCACTGAAGAAGGTCCCAGAATAGGGAATCTTACAAAGTAGGAGCCCCAAGTGGGTCCCTGAAGAGGGAATATGCAACATGTGGGGCTAGATGCCACACAGCACTCAAGAAAAAGTGAATGGAATCAGAAGCTAGCTTGATCATCACCAAGTTGGAGCCCGGTACCCGAGGCCATTGGTCGGACTACAGAGACAGTTGACCTCTGAGAGGCCCTGTTGGCCTGCTGGGAAGACAATGCATGCCACCGCATGCAGAACAAAAAGACTCTAGCAATGAGAATTCTCAACTTTTTCATTGGAAATAAGGTGCATGCTGAAGCACCATTCTCCTAGGAGGAGGAAGTATAAGTGTGACCTGCCGGTTAAGACTGGAAAACCTGACAATCAATCAAGCCCACGAGGAAAGATCAAGAGAGGTCAGGCCTGAAAGGCACGCTCAAGAAGACTTGAGCTGCTGACAAAGTGCATCTATACACACAAGGAGCAAGCAATTGATGTGAAACGAGGACAGCCTGGCGACAGCACAGCGGGAGAACCAAGATTAAGCCATAAGCACGTATGAACCAAGTCTCTGCCCCACCCGTCTCAGGGTATCCATCCGTACACAGTCACCGACGGCTCAGCAACCCAAAACATCCAGGGAAAAGAATGCAGATGCCTTCAAAAGGAAAGAATGTAAGCACCTGGCCATCATAAAACCAAACTGCTTGCAGACCCAAGAAAGAATGCCTTAAACTATCAAGGCAAGTCATTGCCCCAGATCGTACAGGTTCACCACATGACTGACAAACCCAGCATGCCAGCATCTTAATGTGTCATCCCTGCCATCCATGGAGCATCGAATATCCAGAGTGGAGTCCAACAGCACTATCAGAACAACAGACAAGGATGACCAGTGACCCTCAGAAGAGTCAGTCAACCAGAGACTACCTGCTCACCCTGCTTGCACCCTGCTCCCTGTGGCAAGAGCGAGTCTTGACCAAGATCCATCTACCCCTACTGTTGCATGAGCAACTAGGGAGTGGTTCCTCAGCAGTCTTGCAGCCCCCAGACGTGGCACTTAAGCAGCCCCACCACAGACCACAAGCAGGCCTGTGGTCACCCACCCAAGGGGTCTCCACAAGCACCAGAGATGGACTTGACACTCCCCCACCACTGGATACCAGTAGGTGGTAAGACTCTGCAGAGGGGACCTCAACAGGTTCCAGACATGCTCAACGAGCCAAGCAATATCACCAAAGCATTCTTCATGATGGATGCTGTGTAGTCAGAAAATACTCCTGACCCTGTTCCTGAACCGTTAACACGAACCACAAAACATCTGTAGCATCAGCCTACTGAGCCAACAACACACAAGGGACATGACTCCAACCAGCATGCAGCCGGAAGGTCCCTGATGTCTCTGAGCTTAAGTTAAATTATGAATGCAAACAGAGATATCCAGCTTGTTTCATCAGCCCATATGTCCACTGCTGTCTTGCTGATTGACTCTAGAGACTGATGGACCATGGGTTACGAAGTTTACTACTGTTTTCTTTCCACAGGCTGGACTAGTTTTTCTTTTGGATTTTGGGAGGAATGTAGTGTACTGCTGGACACGTAGTGAGGCAACCCATCCCTTAAGACTGCTTTAACACCCACCCCACGCCTATCCATCACATGAGTCACCAGTCAAGTCACTCTTCCAATAAAAGGGGCCAGACGCACAGCCCTAAGCCAGTTCTGCCCACCAACTCCTTGTGTGTGCCAGTTATTTTAGCAGTATGTGGGCCTTGGGCCCAAGATGCTACATGCACTGTCTTTAGAGCCTCCTGCAGTTGACTCCCCCCAGTGTCATTCTATAGCCAGCATCACGTGTGATCCTCTCCTGCCTTCGATGTTAAGACCTCCCAGTTCAGGAAAACACCGTGAAAGACATTTGGATTCTCATGTGCATGATTTACACTACTGCAAAAGAAAAGCAGCAAATAATCTGTGATTATATGGCCAATCAGCCCTGGTTCATACTGCTAAATTTAAGCTACAAATTTATCCTTTTTCCTGCTCCCATTTTCTAAAATAGGAGCAGGAAAAAGGATACTAGGAGCCAGTCACGCTGTTCATTTAAACTGCTTTGAACGGTTCATTTTACTTTACTTTATGTATTGTGCCACATATTTTGACTTATCGCCGCCTCACGCTTTGCGCTTTTAAAGTTCGCCGCTTTTTGATTTTCATAACTTTGTGGGACTAGAAGGGTCATTGAGAATTCTTTTCTTACCCTCTGAAACCCTATTGCTCCTCGCGTCTGCTCCCTGGTCCACCGCAGCTTCTGCTGATTGTGTGGAGGGAGATATGATGCTACATTTGCCCTCACTTCCGCCTGGATAGTGACGGGCGCCATTTTGAATGGGAGACGGTCTAGTCTCTCACAAGACCTCCGGCCTCACACTAGAAAAGCATGAAATGGTGCTGACGCGCATCAGATAATGCTGCTGGCAGGTACTAGGAGCCAGTCACGCTGTTCATTTAAACTGCTTTGAATGGTTCATTTTACTTTACTTTATGTATTGTGTCATGTATTTTAGCTTACCGCTGCCTCACACCTTGTGCTTTTAAAATTGGCAGCATTTTGATTTTCACAACTTTGGGGGACTAGAAGGGTTCGGACATCATTGAGAATTGTTTCCTTATCCTCTGAAAGCCTATTGCTCCTGGCATCTGCTCCCTGGTCCACCACAGCTTCTGCTGATTGTGTGGAGGGAGATCCGACGCTACATTTGCCCCCACTTCCGCCTGGATAGTGACGGGAGCCATTTTGGAGGGGAGACGGTCTAGTCTCTCACAAAACCTCCAGCCCCACACTAGAAAAACAGGAAATGGCGCTAACGTTTATCAGATAACGCTGCTGGCAGGTACTAGGAGTCAGTCACGTTGTTCATTTAAACTGCTTTGAATGGTTCATTTTACTTTACTTTATGTATTGTGTCACGTATTTTAGCTTATCGCCGCCTCGTGCTTTGCGTTTTTAAAATTGGCCGCATTTTAATTTTCACAACTTTCACTAGAAAAGCAGGTATTGGCGCTGCTGCCCAGCAGATGCGCCGAAGGCGCGCCAAAGGCAAGCCCGTCTGTGCCCTACCGCGTCCGGATCGCGGCCAGAGCCAGCCATGCTGCTGGTTCTCAAGCAGATAAAGTATTCACGTCAAATTTTCTTAGACCGTTGAATACAAAAAAGCAGTGTGGACATTATTTAGAGGCGGAAAAAATGTGGGGCCCTGTTGCTTGCTGGAAATGTCTAACACAGGTACCAACAGTCAAATTCAATCATACTAGGACACAAGACAAAGGAGGTATCGATCAGGCAGTAATAAAAGGGGGTTTGATTAATGCACGCTCCTTAGTTAAACATGCACTGAACATCAGAGAGCTAATCATAGATAATGAGTTAGACTTTCTATATATTACCGAAACATGGCTAAAAGATGACTGCAATCCGGATATAGCAGTAGCTCTGCCCCCTACTTTTACCATCTGCAGGAAAGACCGAGAGGTGGGTAGGGGAGGAGGAGTGGCTATTATCCATAGAGACACTCTTCAATTGCAGACTTTTAATCTACATGAGCTTAAGGGAACGGAAAGCCTGGGCTTCTGCTGTGCCATAAACGGATCATTTTCAGTTTCTGGAATGTTAGTCTATCGCCCTCCTAGCAATAGTAATACCTTTCGGGACTCACTAGGGGATACCCTTAGTCAAGCCCTGTTTAGATACACAAATTTTACTTTGCTTGGAGACATTAATCTACACCTTGAATGTAATAACAATCCGGGGGTTATCACCTTTCTGGAATCAGTCACCCCATTGGGCATGAATCAATTAGTGCAAGGGCCGACACATAGGGCAGGACATACCATAGACGTAGTCTGCTCCAACCTTACCTCAATTCAGGTAGAGACCCCCATTCTGCAGGCCTGGTCAGATCATTCTTTGATTCCTCTGACCTTTCCAACACCTAAGTCGGAACATGCAGCCACAAACAGCATTACAGGGGTGCCGAGACGCAAATGCTTGCCACTAATCCCTGCTTACCCACAATTGCCCAAAATAAGATTTCTACCCTAACGGGAGAACCAACAGAGGATTCCCACCGATTCCATAACTACATGACAACCATAAGTGAGGAATTAATTCCCTTAAAGCATACCACCAGAAAGGGTAATAGGAAATCACATAGCGATCCATGGTTTACAAAATATCTAGCACAACAACATCTGCACTGTAAACGACCAGAACGAAGATGGAGAAGGGATATGAAGTAGCCAATTTACATATTTTCAAAAACTATAGGAAACAATATCATCTGGTGATTAAATCAGCCAAAAAAGAGTACTTTGGTAATAGAATAACCATGGCTGAGCTGAACCAAAAAGAAATTTTTAAAAATTGTAAAATCTTTTAACGACCCTAAAGCACTTCATTCAGATATCTCTCCCTCTCAAATGCTTTGCAATGATATTGCAACATACTTTGAAGACAAGATCAAGAATATACAAAAGGATTTTGGAACATTAAGTGCGACTGAACTTACCAACGGTCATGAGCAAGATCATAGGCAGGATAAGCCAGTCCTTCAAGCTTTTCAAACTGTCACCTTAGCCCAGACATATGAAGCCATCCTGGCATGTAAGTCAGGCTCACCACTGGATGCCTGCCCTCCAACAATATTAAGTAAGATCATAGACATAGTGAACCCTGTGGTCAATGATATTGTGAATTCCTCCCTAGCCTCCGGCATAGTGCCGGATGAATGGAAATTTGCTATAATGAAGCCATTAAAGAAAAAACAAAATATAGATTCTTCTAATCTTTCTAATTACAGGCCTATATCCCTTCTACCGATTTTAGGTAAAATTACTGGGAGAATGGTCTATAATAAACTTTCCAGTTTTTCGGAAGCAGCTCAGATTTTCCATCCTCGTCAATCTGGCTTTAGTCCAAAACATTCTACTAAATCTGCATTACTGGAAGTATCGGGCACGCTGAAATGTATTACAGACAGCGGCAAAAAGGCAGTGTTGATCCTATTGGATCAGTCTGCCGCGTTTGATACCATCTCTCATAACATCTTACTAGCCAGACTAAAATCCTGCGGCATTTCCAAGATGGTACTGGCATGATCACATCCTTCCTTTCGAACTGAAGACAAGCTGCCTCCCTGGGCACCTTTTTCTCCTCAGAACGTACCATCACTACGGGTGTCCCACAGGGTGCATCACTTACCCCACTTCTCTTTAATATTTATATGGCTCCACTTATTTCCCTCATTTTGGCTCATAGGGTCGAAACAACATCTTATGCTGATGACACTCAGCTTATCCTGTCTCTTGAAAAGTACTCCATTGAGGTGGAGCAAAATTTTAAATCATGTCTTACCGCGGTCTTCAAATGGATGAAAAGCAACCATCTCAGTTGTAACACGGATAAGACTGAAATCTTATTGATAGAGAAAAATAATCACTTTCAACCCAAGGATTGGTGGCCGATAGAAGCAGCAGCCCCTCCAGCTACTGTGGAAGTGGCAAAAAATCTGGGGGTATGGTTCGATTCCTCCCTTTCTTTTACACCCAAAGTACTCAAGGTGGCGGGTACATGCTTCGGCCTAATTATGACTATGAGGCAATTCTTTGACTTGCTTCCACTTGCTGCCAGGAAAACAGTAGCAGTGGCTCTAATACTTTCACGTCTAGATTATTGCAATAGCCACCTGGTAGGGGTTAACAAATCTACCCTGAAGAAACTACAATTGGTGCAACATGCAGCAACCAGATTGGTCTTAAAACTCCCCCACAGGGCATCAGCCTCAGCAGCCCTGAAAACTCTTCACTGGCTTGAGGGCGAATATATCTTTCCTCAAGATTTTTGCCATACACGACAAGGAGGACACTTAGATCCACTTCTTCAAACCTCCTTAAAGTACCAGACTTCAAACTCAAAACTTGGGGAGGGAAGTCGGCGACTGTATTAGTTGCAAAGGCCGAAAATTTCCTACAAAGCAAACTAAGATCAATGGAATCTGAAGAACAGTTCAGGAAGGCCCTAAAGTCATGGATCTATGGAACACTTGATGAATCTTGTTCGCACTAATCTAGATCCTAATTCTTCTCTGCTGAAGCACGTTATCTGATAGCGCCAGGAGGCTCCTTTGGGAGCGACAGTCTGCGCTTTACAAAAGCCATATTTCATTTCATTTCATTTCATGCATGATTGGTGTAGGTAAGCCTTTGTTTCCTTACTGTCAGATTGCAGCAATTTATCTCACTACACCTAAATATGTGCATAGACTCAAATCATTATATTTATCACAATTCTAGTTGGGAGATTTTGAACTCATAAAAAAAGGTAATGGTGCTGGATGGCATAAATAGCACCTCTGTCAAAGTTTGCACCAATATTTCAAGGCTACCATTACTCAGCCTACTTGGAGTTCCACGTAAAATACCTCCGCCACACTCCACGGAGTTCTGCACTGATTTATAGTGCCATACATTTGTCCCATGCTGTAAAATAAGCGAGAATGGCACCACGCGCAGCGCAAGAGAGGCCAGCTTCTTTCTGCCACTCGTGTAGATGTTCTACTCAAGCGGCAGTTTCCTCAATGCGAGCAGCATGTTTCTCAATGATTTGTGTTGCAAAATTTCGCCGCGAGGTGGTAGCACTGGATTTTCGTCGCTTGTGCACACCAACTTAATATTGGTGAGCAACGTGAGAGAAAAAAACTGGCTCTGTGCCACTCCGTGGAATTTTTCAGAACTCCGTACTCTACATGGAGTGGGAAAAACTCTGCAAACACCGTGACCAAAGCAGAGTTTGCTGCCCAGGCCTAAACTTACGCAGATGCGAACAGAGTGGGCACAATTTTTCACTCACTTTTGAAATGTTTGTCAAATGCAAATTAGATATCTGAACCGACTGACAAGATAAAAACTGGCATCTTGTGTAACTGGTTAGTGTAAAAGCATTGTTGCGGAACTATTCCTGCATTTATGCAATGCATGCAAGCCAACCTATTGTATTTTCTAATGAATATTTTATTTGTCCACCATTTTAGCCAGTGCACAAGAAGTGTTATGGATCGTTTTCAAACAGTCAATTACAGTAATTGATAAGTGGTTGGCTATGTTATAAGGGAAAATTATGCGTTGCGAATTGGAAGTAAACCAACAGACAAGGCAAAACATGCCATTTTTGATTATATGCACAATCTATATTAAATATGTTAAAAAAAATAGTAGTGTTGGTTCCATAGGCCAGCTTTTCTAAATGTGTCATGTATGCTTTTAGGGCACATGGCAAAAGTGGGGGTACGACCAAAGCCTTAAAAAAGAGTTGCTCCCATAAAAGTCGAAGGACGTACACCACAAGGCAGATATTTGAATATCTAGGCAGTTGAGGTTAGCGGAACAAATAGTGTCTACTAAAATATGTCTCTTAGGGAATTGGGACTGATGGGAAGTTCCCTTTTAGAGTTTTGAATAATATGGCATAAGTGGTGTTTATTGGGCCCTTTGCATCAGTGACATATGCTGGGGGGTTTGGGGAGCAGTCCGTCCCGTGCTGCACTTTTTTGGAGACGGGTGAGGTGAGCAAATTCTCCGAGCACAAGGTAAGTGTTTTTCTTTTAAAATAAATGTATTTTCTCTTGTCGTTGTCTGTCGACTCCCCCTCCACCCCGCGCTCTTACCTGAACCAGCCTTCACTGGCCGGCAAACTCAGGGACCGCACCAGGCAGCATAAGCTCTAGCTACTCCACAGCTTGGGACTTATGGAGGTCATTGCGTGTATGTTTGTAGGGGTTACAGATTCCTAAAAGAAAAATGTATTACTTAATCAAGGCTGTAGAAGGAGAAATATGGATGGATAACAGCAAATAATCTGTCATATTTTAGTAAGGCATTCTTTGTGACATCAAATAAACAACAAGAGCGAAGCTTGAGTTGTCTAATATGGGATTCAGATCTCTGAGTTGTAAAGCACCATTGTTATTTACTTTTTATACCTATCAATAACTGTATGCGGTTCCATGTTCAAATATCGTTAACATAAATATCGTCAGATAAAAATATCGTCACTAAAACATCGTTTACATTAATATCGTCATCCTATATTTAAACTAGAATTCACACAAATATCGATATTTTTTTATCGACAACCCTAATATCGTTCACACTAATATCGACTACTTAAATATCGACTACTACATTATCGACTTTATTTTAAATAACATTACCTTTGACATATATATCGACTATACTAACATCGACGACCTATGTGCTCTAAAAATATACAAAAAATATCGACGTTTTGTATAGAACTCTAAATGCAACATATAAACAATTTAAATATTACACAAAAATGTAACTTATAACACATTTTCATATATTCTTTTACAAACAAACAGTGAAACAACATAGTATAACAAAAATAACGGTTTTCCCATGCCAATTAACGTTCTCAACCAATGATTTTGAATTTTCACTAATTAAACCAATCAAAAAGTACCATTAATTAACTCACTAATATAAATACAATGACACACTTAACGTAATTTACCATTTTTGGCCCAACCTTGGAGAAAAACGGTTACCTTGCTGAGAGAAGAGAATACAAACCAACGACTACAACTACAATACATCACACTACACTTCAAGTAAGTTAAATACCATTTTTTCTTCGAAGTTACTATAAATAGATAAAATCCATATTTTAAAAACTGTTGATCTTTAGAGTGAAAACTAAACATGTTGAACTTATCAACAACGACAATACAGTTAGATGTAAAAACATTTATAAACTACCTTATCCATGTCTATTTAGATAGCTGATAAAAAAAATTTAAACTTGCTAATTAAATGTACAAAAAAAATAATATGTATCCAACTATTATCATCCAAATACTACAAATAACACAATGATAATTTTTTCCACAGACTCTACAAAATTATTTGCCTATCTACAACTACACTACCAACATCCTCTACTACATCAAGTAAGTATAGTCTGTATATCTATAACAATTCAGAAAGTAAAATGATACACCTATTACACTAAAGTATTTCTTTCTATTATTCTTTAACACTACTACAGAACGTAAAAGGGAGACAATTCTGATAAAGAAATAAAAATAAAGGTTTACCAGTGAAGCCACATAGTAAGTATATGTTTACACTTTTGCCTAGTCTTATACACACCTCTAAAATGGTGTTCAATGTTCTAAAAAAGACATATATATATTTCCACAGATCTACCTTAGACATGGCAACTGGAGCTACTTTCATTAGTTCGCAAAAAGGAAAACTAATGCTGAGCTACATGGGTTACACCTACACCCAAGAAAGAGTGAAAGCTAATAAGACCCATTGGAAATGTAGTAAATATTACTCTAATGCATGCTATGGTAGAGCAACAACTGTTGATAACAATGTGGTAAATGTACATGAGCATAACCACCCACCAAATGTAACTGAAGTGGAAGTGAGAGAAGCACTAGAAACATTGAAAGATGCTAGTACAGGATCACAAGAAACAAGCACTAGCATTTTGAAAAATGTTTTAAGCAAAGTACCTGAACATGTGACAGGACAGCTACCTTCTATTCCCAACTTAAAGAGATTAATTGCTAAAACTAAACGTGCTTCTGACCCAACTCCACCAACACCAGCTAGTTTTCAGGATATAAAAATATATCCAGAATATACCATTACACATAATGAGGATAAATTCTTAATGTATGACAACAACAGTCATGACAAAAGAATTTTACTTTTTGCTACTAATAGTAATTTGCAAAAACTTAAATCATGTGAAACATGGATGATGGACGGGACTTTTAAAGTTTGTCCCAAACCTTTCTATCAACTTTACACCATTCATGGGGAATACCAAAATACAAATATACCTCTAATTTATACTCTGCTGCCAAACAAAACAAATACTACCTACGTTGAATTTTTAACAACGATCAAAGAATTAACTGATAATTACTATCCTCAAAGAATTGTAATTGACTTTGAAATGGCCATGATTCAAGCTATCCTTAAAATATATCCCCATACCTCCATACAAGGTTGTTATTATCACTACAACCAAAGCATATGGAGGCACTTACAAAAATCAACTTTAAGCATTGAATATTGTACAAACAGTAACTTTGCTTATCAAATAAAGAAGTTGATAGCATTAGCATATGTACCAACAACAGAAGTAGCTAACTACTACAATTTATTAATTGACAGCCCTTTCTACCGCACCAATGAAAAAAAGCTAACTCCCTTCTTAGACTACTTTGAAGATACATGGGTTGGAAGATTACATCGTTCAGGCCACCGTAGACAACCTAAATTTCAAATTCCATGGTGGAATGTCTATGCTAGTACAATAGCCCAGAAAGCTAAAACTAATAACGCAGTTGAAGGTTGGCATAATGCCTTCCAAGCAACTTTAGGAAGAAGTCAACCAACACTTCACAAACTGATCCAAAGCATTAAAAAAGAGCAAAGCTACCAAGAACTCAGAATAGAGCAATCACTTTCAAAAATTGGGCCTAAACTAAGTAAGCAAACATTAAACATGTACGAATATCTCCAGCAAAAAACTAGAATGTACCCAAGTATAGAAGGTCTAGCATACTTAGATCTAATAGCTAAATCAATCCTTTAAATATAAATTCCCAAAAAGTGAGCAAAGGACAATTAAAGATAATATGTAGTTAAATATCGTAATATTATTTCATGTAAAATATTCAATAATATATTTTTACAAGATATAATAATATAACATTTAACTAAACAGTAGACTATACCACAATTCAACACAAAAGTAAATATCACTTTTAGTTACGGTTCTGCTGCTGTAGAATATGTTCCATGGTGATAATTTCCACAGGAATAATACCAAAAGCTATCCATATCCAATATCGAAAAATCCCAACAAAATGCACAAAATACAACTATTTAATAATACTCCCGTTGCAATCCTCTCGAATTAGAAACCATAAAAAAGTAGATAAATCTTCACGAGTAAAAAAAGTAGAGACCCCGAAAATGCTGTACATTTTCAAAAATATGTACCTGCTTAAAAAAAAAACGTCACATTCCATCTGCTCACCAAAACGAAGACCTGTAAATTATCTAAAAAATAACAAACCTCAAAACATTGGAAATACGCATAGCCTACACATAGCATATCACACATAAAAACAATCTAAATTCATCCATTAATACAACAGTAAACGTTACTTTTGTTCGAACTACCTCACAAAGTACGCTCTCCATAACGACGCAAAATAACACATAATTCGCACATAATATGTAAAGTACTACACATATCTACACGTACACACTACAACTATCACTAAAATTAAGTTAAATATCTTTAAAAGTAAAGTGAAACAAACTTACCTTCACCACCAAGAAACAGCTCCCAACCGCGAGCTTCCGTTTTCTAAAATGACCCAAACAACGATGTTGATAGAATAAAAAGTGAAGTTCCAAAAAGTGAAATGGCTGCATAATAAAAACTAAAATAGGACAAAATAGCCTTGAACAAAAATATAAACAGTATTAAATAGCATAATATATGCAATATGTATTAATAATTTTATTTTTCTTGTTAAAAAACATATGAATATTGTAAAAGAGACATTAATATGTTTAAATGAGTTATGTATTAATTGTTTTTTATCTAAAAAATGTTTTTCATTGTTAAATATTTTTCTCAATTATTACAAAATGTAAATTTATGTTATGTACATATCTTGATAAAAAAAATGCCATAATAAATATGTTATATATTAAATTTTAATAATAATTATTAAAATTTAATATAATAATTTATGTATAATACAAACAGTATTTATGTTAAAAAATGCTATATAATTTGTAACCAAAAATTATGTTAAATGTTTTTTGAAAAATAGTAATATCTTTGCAATACCAAATTAAACTCTCAATAAAAAAAAAATTTAAAAAATTGTTTCTTAATTTTGACTTGTCATATTAATGTAAAAATGTTATAAAAATGTTTTTAATGTATTTTTATGAAATGAATATTACTACATAACATATTTGATTCTTATTAAAAATAATAAATAGATACTGCTGAATTAAAAATAATAAAAATTCTGCTGGACAGTAAACCATAATAAATTACTATTCTAACTCCAATCCAACATAATTCAGGGAAAGTGCTGGATAATAAACCATAATAATTTACTATTCTAACTCCAATCCAACATAAGTCATGGAAAGTGCTGGATAGTAAACCATATTAATTTACTATTCTAACTCCAATCCAACATAAGTCATGGAAAGTGCTGGATAATAAACCATAATAATTTACTATTCTAACTCCAATCCAACATAAGTCAGGGAAAGTGCTGGATAATAAACCATAATAATTTACTATTCTAACTCCAATCCAACATAAGTCAGGGAAAGTGCTGGATAATAAACCATAATAATTTACTATTCTAACTCCAATCCAACATAAGTCAGGGAAAGTGCTGGATAGTAAAGCATAATAAATTACTATTCTAACTCCAATCCAACATAAGTCAGAAAAAGTGCTGGATAATAAACCATACTAAATTACTATTCTAACTCCAATCCAACATAAGTTAGAGAAAGTGCTGGATAATAAACCATAATAATTTACTATTCTAACTCCAATCCAACATAATTCAAGGAAAGTGCTGGATAATAAACCATAATAATTTACTATTCTAACTCCAATCCAACATAAGTCAGGGAAAGTGCTGGATAATAAACCATAATAATTTACTATTCTAACTCCAATCCAACATAAGTCAGGGAAAGTGCTGGATAATAAACCATAATAATTTACTATTCTAACTCCAATCCAACATAAGTCAGGGAAAGTGCTGGATAGTAAAGCATAATAAATTACTATTCTAACTCCAATCCAACATAAGTCAGGGAAAGTGCTGGATAGTAAAGCATAATAAATTACTATTCTAACTCCAATCCAACATAAGTCAGAAAAAGTGCTGGATAATAAACCATACTAAATTACTATTCTAACTCCAATCCAACATAAGTCAGGGAAAGTGCTGGATAATAAACCATAATAATTTACTATTCTAACTCCAATCCAACATAAGTCAGGGAAAGTGCTGGATAGTAAAGCATAATAAATTACTATTCTAACTCCAATCCAACATAAGTCAGAAAAAGTGCTGGATAATAAACCATACTAAATTACTATTCTAACTCCAATCCAACATAAGTTAGGGAAAGTGCTGGATAATAAACCATAATAATTTACTATTCTAACTCCAATCCAACATAATTCAAGGAAAGTGCTGGATAATAAACCATAATAATTTACTATTCTAACTCCAATCCAACATAAGTCAGGGAAAGTGCTGGATAATAAACCATAATAATTTACTATTCTAACTCCAATCCAACATAAGTCAGGGAAAGTGCTGGATAATAAACCATAATAATTTACTATTCTAACTCCAATCCAACATAAGTCAGGGAAAGTGCTGGATAGTAAAGCATAATAAATTACTATTCTAACTCCAATCCAACATAAGTCAGAAAAAGTGCTGGATAATAAACCATACTAAATTACTATTCTAACTCCAATCCAACATAAGTCAGGGAAAGTGCTGGATAATAAACCATAATAATTTACTATTCTAACTCCAATCCAACATAATTCAAGGAAAGTGCTGGATAATAAACCATAATAATTTACTATTCTAACTCCAATCCAACATAAGTCAGGGAAAGTGCTGGATAGTAAACCATAATAAATTACTATTCTAACTCCAATCCAACATAAGTCACGGAAAGTGCTGGATAGTAAAGCATAATAATTTACTATTCTAACTCCAATCCAACATAAGTCAGGGAAAGTGCTGGATAGTAAAGGATAATAAATTACTATTCTAACTCCAATCCAACATAAGTCAGGGAAAGTGCTGGATAATAAACCATACTAAATTACTATTCTAACTCCAAAACAACATAAGTCAGGGAAAGTGCTGGATAATAAACCATAATAATATACTATTCTAACTCCAATCCAACATAATTCAGGGAAAGTGCTGGATAATAAACAATATACATATGACAATTAAAATTTTGTGACAATTTCAAATTTTGATTTGTAAATTTCGAATTCTGATTAAATTTCTAATTTGTTCTTATTTTTCGATTTTTTTAATACATATTATCTAATTTACTACCCACCCTTATCCCCTATTATACCAATAACCCACTACTAAAATATTAATATGAAATTTTTCACTATCATTACAAAAATAATTTCATTTAAATTTCTAAATGTTATTGTTAAAGTTCTATTTCTAATTTATTTTCTATTTTTTTATTATTTATCTTATTTTTTTAATAATTTTCAATTAATACCCACCCTTAGTCCCTAAAATACCAATGACCCACTACTAAAATTTAAATATAAATTATTAATTAATGATTACAAATAAAATTTCGTGAAAATTTTTATTTAGACATTTTAAATTTCGAATTCTGATTAAATTCATAATTTGTTCATATTTTATATTAAATTTTAAATTACTACCCACCCTTATCCCCTATAATACCAATAACCCACTACTAAAATTTTAACAATTCTTTTGTTAGAAATATTTTTTTTTATTATTATTATTAAAAGTATTTTTCAAAATTTAAAAAAAAATAAATAATTTTTTTTTTTTAATTTTCGTGAAAATTTGTATTTATAAATTTTAATTTTCGAATTCTGATTAAATTCATAATTTGTTCATATTTTATATTTAAATTTAAATTACTACCCACCCTTATCCCCTATAATACCAATAACCCGCTACTAAAATTTTAACAAATCTTTTGTAAAAAAATTTAATTTTTTATTATTATTATTAAAAGTATTTTTCTAAATTTTTAAAAAAAAATATTAATTTTTTTTTTTTAAATTTCGTGAAAATTAGTATTTTGAAATTTTAAATTTCGAAATCTGATTAAATTCATAATTTGTTCATATTTTATATTACATTTTAAATTACTACCCACCCTTATCCCCTATAATACCAATAACCCGCTACTAAAATTTTAACAAATCTTTTTAAAAAAATATTTTTTTATAATTATTATTATTAAAAGTATTTTTCTAAATTTTTAAAAAAATATATAAATTTTTTATTTTTAAATTTCGTGAAAATTTGTATTTAGAAATTTTACATTTCGAAATCTGATTAAATTCATAATTTGTTCATATTTTATATTTAAATTTAATTTACTACCCACCCTTATCCCCTATAATACCAATAACCCGCTACTAAAATTTTAACAAATCTTTTTTAAAAAATATTTTTTTATAATTATTATTATTAAAAGTATTTTTCTAAATTTTTAAAAAAATATATAAATTTTTTATTTTTAAATTTCGTGAAAATTTGTATTTAGAAATTTTACATTTCGAAATCTGATTAAATTAATAATTTGTTCATATTTTATATTACATTTTAAATTACTACCCACCCTTATCCCCTATAATACCAATAACCCGCTACTAAAATTTTAACAAATCTTTTGTAAAAAATATTTTTTTATAATTATTATTATTAAAAGTATTTTTCTAAATTTTAAAAAAATATATTAATTTTTTTTTTTTTTACACATTATATTTTTTTATCGATATTATTTACAACGATTTTTTAGTCAACGATATTCTATTCTTCGATATTTTTGTTTGACGATATTTATATCATTCTAACAAAACGATATTTTTTACAACGATATTTACTACGACGATATTTTTTTTTTTCGATATTCTTACCACGATATTAATGCTAGTCGATATTTTCCCGTCGATATTCTATCTTAATACCACTGTATGCTATATATGTCCCCCCAACAAATCCACTCCCCCTGCTTTCAAATAATACAAAGCGGAGGAGGAGTAATCAGGCAGCCATACATAACATTCCACACCTCCCTCTTCCGAACGTGAGAAAAAAAAAAAATACCTGTCTTTATACCACTCACGCCCACCACTCTCTCTGTCTTCTCTTCCCTCCCCTCTAGAAACTGTGCTTCCTGCTCACTAGCACTACACTGTAAGGCTCTGAGAGAGCCCAGCCAAAGCAGCCTGGAATTCCTTTCTGACATAGAAACAGCGGGTAGCAAGTTATGTTACCCATTGTTGCTATGACTTGCTTGAGAACAGGCTAACACGCTGAGTGTAATGTAGGCAGGAGCGCCTGGTAAAGGTCTCCCGCGACTTCTCTTTCGCTCATTTACAAAATTAAATAACTTCTATTGCCACAAGAATTCACTTTTTAACTTGCACAGAATCGTTTTTAAAAACAGTTTTTACCTCTTGGTTTGTCTTGCGCACTTCCCCGGTCCACCGCTGATTTTTCAGATTGAGTGGAGGGAAGCAAGACGCGCACACCGGAAGTGAAGTAGGTGCTAGCCCCACATTATTATTACTAATGGACACACGCACTGGTATGGTTCTGGAACTGGCCCGAGCATGTGCACTGGGGCTCTTTTATAAGCAGGGTCACATTACCGGTGATGCCTGTGTTGGATGGGTGTGGGATGGGTGTATGGGCCAGCCCTCATGGGAGAGGCTGGTAAAACACTAGACTCTGTTCAGCAGGACACAACATTCCTCCCAAATTTTAATACATTTTATTAAAAACAAAAAAACACAAGTCCAACCTGTGGGAAGGAAAGAAAAATAACTAAAAAAACGTAGTCTCACAGCTTCGAGAGGCAGTCAGCAGGTCAGCGGTGGGCAGGTGCAGCTGGGAGCAAGGGGGCATCTCAGCTTGCGTGCATAGTTTGACCAGGTACCTTTGGATACGAACACGATGCTGATGAAGTCTGGACTCTTCTGCATCACGTCAGTTGAGTGACAGTCCACCTGTGTGATTTTGATCAGTCCAGCGTGCTCCTCCTGTGATGCAGTTGGTGTTTTACAGTTCAAACCTGGTGCAGCGTGAACGACAGTGGAGTCAATTGTGAATGACTGACAATGGTGTTGCTTGATCCACAGAACACAGTCTTGGCATGCTGTGACCTCCTGGAATCCATTGGTGTGGCAAAGTCAAGTCCATCTCTCCCGCTAGGGGGAGGCCCCTTGGTTGAGTTGCCATGGGACTGCCAGTGAGCTGCCTTGGGCTACATATGTGTCTGCATCTAGGCAGCTGCAAGATCACCTTGGAGCCACCACCTAGTCACTTTTGCAACATCAGGGGTGGATGTGTCCAGGTAAGAACATGCTCTCGCTGCCAGGCTCAGGATGCAAGTCAGATGAGCA
The DNA here is from genome assembly GCF_964261635.1 of Lissotriton helveticus. Classification (NCBI taxonomy): domain Eukaryota; kingdom Metazoa; phylum Chordata; class Amphibia; order Caudata; family Salamandridae; genus Lissotriton; species Lissotriton helveticus. Next base: position 405,963,477 of record NC_136070.1, read on the forward strand.
GGCAGTCAGTGGTTCTTCAGATCGTCACTGGTGTTTCTTGTCATTTTATATGGTAAGGGTGCAGGACTCCAGTCTTGTTACTTGATGCTCCAGGGGTGGTGGTGATGCACATGGCAAGTGATGGGTGGGTGCCATTAGAAAACGTATACAACAGGTGGAGATGATTTTATGGAGGATGACTGGAGGGACTTTGCAGCCACGTAGCTCATTGTATACTTGGCACATCTCTTCTTCTTTGGTATGTGTGTTTGAAAGCAGGGATGCTGCTTGCTCTAAGCAGCCGGTGACAGGTGGCTGGAGAGTCACACTGTGAAGCCCAGGTAGATTCACATGTCACGGATGCAGGCGGTTTATGTTCGGTACTCCCACTGAGCTATCAGTTTCTGTGCTGAAATTAGGTCTAAAGCCGGACTGGCTCTAGTGGAGAAGGTCATTAGATTGTACATAGTCGGTGGTCACTGAGTGTACATATTTCTCTAGGGTTTTTGGGAAAAAAGGAAGGAGTGAGATTGGCCTGTAGTTTGTTGCTACTAAGGGATCGGCAGAAGGTTTTTTCAGCAGTGGGAAGATTTTTGAACTCTTCCAGTTTGGAGGCACCTGGCCGCTGCTTAGTGACGAAGGGATGTGCAACTCTCCTCTTGTCTGCAATGTGCCAATCTGTAACACTGTCTTAAGGCAGTGTTGGGGGCACTCCCTGAATAGTCTCTGGCCCACTGCAGGGAGGTGCTACTGCAGGTAAGGTGTGTACATGCTCTCTTTCTGCATTTGGGCCATGCTGGGCCTTTCCTCCGTTCTTGTCTCTGGGGTGCGCTGGTGGCACTGGGCCTGTGTGTTGATTGATTGTAAGCAGCTCCTTGCACTCTTCACTGTGAGGAGCAGTATTAGTTTTCCTCCTCATGGCATCAGCAGCAGCGTCTCTTTAAGAGTGCCCTTTGCTGTCTCCTTGTGGCACTCTGGGGGAGTTTACTGTCTCTTGCTGTGGTGCTGGTGGCCACTAGGGAGGTATGCTCATCTCTACTTCTGACCAGGTTCCCCACTGAGATGTGGCATTATGCCATCTGTTTCATGGTCACTGTACATGCACATCTCACGGGTAGCTTCTGGTTCTTGGGACTTGGCTCTTGTCCTGTTAGTAGGACATGTAGTGTCATAGCCCGTGTGATGTCCAGCATTGTGGGCACCACGTATAAACAGTGTACTCTTAGAGCCAATTCTTTAGTACACACATCTTGACCTGTGGAAGACTCAGAAGAAAGACTGTTGTACTGTCCTGCTGCAAGAAGGACTGCTACTCTGCTGCCATGCTGTCCTGCTGCCTGTGGATGAAGGACTGGGCGTGCATCTTGAACCCAAGACCACCTAAGTGACTTTAAGGGCTAGTTGGCTGACCTCCTGATCTAAGCCTCAGGGAGAGAAAAGGCTCCAACCCCCTTAACCGTGCACCTGGACTCTGTCTACTGTGAGTCATGCCCCCCAAATAGTGCCACCTCAGTCCTAAACACTTGGAAGTGGGCCTGAAGGTGATCTTCTACCCCAAATGTGATCCTAAGAGAACAAACACAACGTAATGCATTGTCTTGCAGCTGCGCATCAGAACGGTCTCTGCCTGGTGTATCCCTGATGTAGTGCATTGCATTGCAGGTCCTTGGCCTGCCACTCCGTGAACCATTCTTGAAGCAAGACCTTGCTTTCCAGCCCTTCAGAACCACTGCTGTGCGAAGCATCGACGATGCAGACCCTCCCATCGCAGCCCTGCCGCTTCCCGGAACCCCTATTGCACGGCGCACCCTCGATGTGGGTCCTTGCAACACTCTGCAACCAGGATTTAATGTTCTTTTTTCATCTAACCCAACTTTGTCCCTGTACCTGGCCCACACTCTATTGCGGATGGCCTGAAATAGTGACTTTGCCCGTTTCGGCGCAACCAGATAACTGCAGTGACACTTTGTGCATTTAAGCACTTTTTTTTAATATACTTTCAAAAATGCCTATCTCTGGTTCTACTAAGTGGATTTTTGACATTTTGGTGTCACATCATTTATGAACTTTTTCTAAGTTGATGTGGGATTTTTCTTATGATGAGTTTCTACTTTACTGCTGTTTGTGTGCTGCATAAATACTTTACACATTGCTTCTAAGTTAAGCCAGACTGCTTGTGTGCCAAGCTACCAGAGGGTTAAGCATGGGTTTATTTAGTGACTTTTGTGGTTCACCGTGACATGAATTGGGATGGGAAAGAGCCATTACAATGCGGTCATAACCACGCCTGACCATTACCACGAATCCTTTACAACGAACATACCTTTACGGCTCATGTCAATTACCATGAATCCTTTACCATGAATATGCCTTTACCACTCATGCCTTTACAATGAAATCCACATTCTAAAGACATGAATGCTAAAGGCATTTACCTGGTAAAAGTTTTAAAGGTAAGTATAATACTATTCATCAGATGTCATGTAGCATCTAAATCTGCTCTTTGCGACTTTACCTGGACTTGTCAGTTTAGCTGACGCCGGCACAACACAGATGTTACATCCCTACGAGCTATGTATTACTGGATAAACATTAAAACTTAGCCAGGGATGTCAGAATATAATCAGCTTCAGTGACGCCGTCTGTCTCAGAAAGCCACTAGTCTTAAATTACATTAGACATTGTAGAATCTTGACCCCAACTCCTCCCTCCCACCCCACCACTAGAATAAAGCTGTGTGTGGCACCTTGATAAGGTGTTATTACAGAGTATGTAGGCAACAGAAGGCTCAGAGGGAATTGTGGACCCAGAAGTCGCTACTAGTAAGAGAAAAAAAATGCTAGCTTGGCTCCTTCAAGGCATACGAATCTTGCCCTCAGGAATGTGTCTTACATTTAGGTTTTTCTGATCCGCTCAGCACCCACTTCAAATCGTTCATGGCAGTGTTGGTCCAGTGTCATGTGAGCTTCAGGCTGCTGCCCAACTCAGTGGTGTTCATTTCATCATCTCGGGTACAATAATAAGAAGCAAGACAATGGATAGGAGGCGGGTGGGAGGGATTGAGCATTAAGAGGGATGATGGCAGAAGGAGAGAGGAGGGAGGAAGCAAGACCACATGCGGCATGGGAGGAGCACAAGAAAGAGCAATAAACACCAGGACAGGAGACCAAGAGAAAGTGAAATTGGAGGCATGGGTAGTCGTTGACCACTGAGAAGAAAAGGAATGAGTGAGGTCACAGCCCAATAATGGTGAGTAACGGCAGTATGGTTGTGTGTGTTCAGCTGCGAGCGATTGTGTGTGCTTGTTTTTATTTTAGCATTCATATGTCTTTATCAACCGTGCCTTTACACTGAAATTTTCGTGGTAGAGGATTTTCGTGGTAGAGGCATGCTTGATAGAGCCACACGAGTTGTAATAATTTTCCGTGTAAATGCATGCGTGGTATTGACGCCTGCGTTGTACAGATGGCGAAGTAAAGGCATACGTGGTACTTACATGCATTGTTCCATCACACAACCAATTTTGATTATTCTTTGAAGGGGGTTCCCATCCCCTTCAACAAATAATCCTATTTCTCACAAACTTTATCCGTGGAAAAACAGCATCAATGGTGCTCACACTGGTATAACTTCATTAGATGCTGGTGAGATACAGAGAGGGCCTTGCGCTGGGACAAAACTCATTTGCAAACAGGATAACTGCAGTTTCTGTCTTTGACATTTGGTTAAATTGTCTTTATAAAGAGTGGCAGGGCAGACTAGTACTAGTACGGCAATCCCATATGCACGTATAAGCTGAAACCCACGATACACATAAGTACAAAAATCAACTGTGGCATGACCATTCAATAAGCATACAACGTTGAGCCCAGCCAAGAACGCAGTCTTATCTCTTATACCAACAACTTAAATACTTCAATATAGACATTGAGGCTGCTTAAACGATTTATCTCCACAAAAAAGACCGGAGGTACACACCACACATGTTAGGTCGGCTTCAGGCCTTGTTCCAGTCAAAAGCCTTCACCTGCCAAGAATTTCCATCCATACTTCAATATATTCTTATTTTAGCTCTAATTATAATAACAGTATTGTTGATTCTTGCTTCTGAAACTTATTATTGGAAAGTAGAAAATAATGTTTTTTATTTTTTTTCTGGCCATAGGGAGTGCAATTCACAAAAGTTTGAGAAGAAAGGATCACTAGATCCAGTACAGTTCCTTCATCATTTGTAGAAAATGTCTGGGTTTCTGGAATTAACAAATAGTTTCAGAAGTAGCCCTAGAGATCTGCAAACATTTCAAATTTGCAGTACACAAATACATTAGTAGTTCCACATGTGGAAGTGTACATGGGCACGCAACTTTTAATCTCAGAACCTTTTGTAACTCCAACGCAAAAAATACTTCCTCCTTGTAGAAATCACTTGAATGACCGCCTCACCAAATCTAGAAGAGTTTACCCCTACTGCCACCCTTAAAATGTACTGACATGGAAGGTGTACAACTCCATCCATTTCCAGCATAGGGGAATTACCAGCAAGTTGTTGGTGAATACCCAATACCTTCCCTCGTACAACATTTTAGAAGAGTGATTCTCTGTGATAGGTATGGGATTTCACTCTTACAAACAGCATTTTTGAACACCTACTTCAATAAATTAAAAGAAGTGTTTTTTAAGTTGTTTTACAAAGCTATACGCACATATAAAATATTTTTTTCATTTCTGACATTCATTTTAAACTTACCTACTCCGTCAATTTCTAAATAAAACACAATATACCCCTATAATGTGTATAATTTAAATTACAATTTCTATGCAGTGTTTCCATTATGGCTGGGCTACCTACCTTTTCTTTCAACACTAAGAATAAAAAAAATACATTTATTAATGTTGCTCCTATTTCTCAAGTACTTCAAGTACTTCATGTTTCCTCACATTGTGCCTAATTGACTAAACATCTAATTGCGTACTGCCATGCATTTCGTTGTAGACAATGTAAACTTATCAGAAGAGAACAGAACATGATTTAAGGTTTCAAATGCATTATTGCCACACACTCGACATTCTTACCTTAATATTCAGGAACAAATATCCTTACTCACACAACACCTGTCCAGTGCACAACCTCAATCACTAATTGGTTAAGCATAGAAGAACAGGTAAGTGGCTAAGTTCTAAATAGTTGATAGATGTAAGAATGGTTGAATAACTAAGGGCCAGATGTACGACCAATTTTAGCATGCACAAACGGGTTAGCGACTAGTTTGCGCATGATAATTGGTATGGCAATGTACTAACACAATTTTGCGAGTCGCAAATGAATTGCGACTTGCAAAAAAGTGTTTAGAGATTCCCTATTTGGAAGGGGCGTTCCCTTCCAAATAGCGACTCTCTAACCCATGTATGAATGTTTTGCGACCACAATTGCAGTTGCAAAACACTCGCAAATTACCACCCTCTTCAAGAGGGTGGTAATAGAGTCACAAATGGGAAGGGGTCTCTAGGGGACCTCTTCCCCTTTGTGACTGGCTCTGAAAATATTTTTAAGGGCATGCTGTGGTCCCAGGGACCACTACATGCCCTTAATGAAACGAAAACGTTTCATTTGTTTTTTTACGTACATCCCATTTGTTTTTTAAGGAAAACGGGCTGCATTAAAAAAAACTGGTTTATTTAAAAGCAGTCCCAGACATCGTGGTCTGCTGAGCCCAGCAGGCCATTATACCTGGGAGGGCCTGCCATTCCAACTGGGCTTGCAAATTGCGAGAAGCTCATTAATATTCATGAGCCTCGCAATTTGTGATCCCATTGGGAATTGCAAACAGTGTTAAACACACTGTTGTACATCCAATTTTGCGACTCCAAAATTGCGAGTCGCAAAATCGCTGGTCGTACATCTGGCCCTAAGTGCATTGATGGATGGATGGATACATGTGTGACTGTATGAATGGTTTAATCAGTGAATGAATGAATGAATGCAAACAGGTTACACCAATCTTACAAGCTGAGGCCTTAGACGGTGGGAATAACAGTATTATAAAAAGGCCACAAATTATCAATATTATTTTAGTGCATGTTTTACATCGGGTTGGTCAAAGAGGTGCTGGAATGCCCATAATACAGAGGACCCAGCTCAGGAAGGTAAATCTATGGATATTGCCACACAGTTGGATTTACATATATGTCTGGAAGTAATGACCAGATGTACAAAAAAAATCAGTTTGCGATTTCTTAATTGCAAACGTTTGCAATTCGCAATTAGAAAATCGCAAACATCCATGTACAAACAAGTCTTTTGGTCGATGGATGGCCAGACAGGTGGACGAGACAGGTGGAGGCGTGGTGGTCTTCCAACCGCCCTATTATGACCAGGGTGGTCGGGCTGGCCTGGGACCACCACAACCGCCAGGGCCCTTGCGGTGGTGTGGTGGTCTTGAGGGCGCAATATGCTTAGCGGGCCACTGCAGCCCCACCAACCATAAGAGAAGTTTTCTCACTGCCACACTTTTCATAGCGGTGCGACCACCATGAAAGTGTGGCGGCGAGAATACAAAGCGGGCCCTACAGGGCCCCCTCGTGCCTCTGAGCCATGGGGTTCATGCTGGGGGGCTGTGTGCATGCACCCCAGTACCTGCATGGCATGGAGTGCAGCTGTCCATCCCATGCAGGTACTGATTTTGACATTCCCATTGCTTTGCCGTGTGAACGCCAGACACCTGCCGGCCAGGAGAAAACTCCTAATCTGGTGGGCGAATCAAACATGAGTTTTGTGGTGTGGGAGTGGGTGGTCCTGCACTGCCAAAATCATATTAACACACTTAGCCACATTTTACAACTCCCAGTGGGTCGCAAATAGACCTACCTCATTAATATTCATGACGTGGGTCTTGCTTTGCGACTTATTGGGAATGGCCTGCACTCACAGGATGGTGGTCTGCTGGGGCAAGCAGACCACCATATGTGTGATTGCGTTTTAAACAAAGGTATTTTTTTTTGTAATGCAGCCTATTTTCCATAAAGGAAAACGGGATGCATTTCAAAAATAATAAAAATGTAAAGCTACCTTTTCATTTTTTAAGAGTAGGCAGTGGTCTGTGGGATCCATTGGGGACCCTTCTCATTTGAGAATGTGTCATTACCAACTTGAAGTTGGTGATAACTGCAAATGTTTTGCGACTGCATTCCCAGTCTCAAAACATTCCTACATACCAATGCGACTCGCTATTAGGAAGGGACTCCCTTAACACACCTCTTCCTAATAGCAACTCACAAACCCTATTTTGCAAGTGGGTAATAGGCTACAGCTCGCAAAATAGGGTTGTTACATGGCAAAAATCATTTTACCAGTCGAAACAGCCAATGAGCTACTTGCGACCAGTCAAATACTTTGTGTATCTGTCCCTCCTAAATCTCTGCAGAAACTCTGGATGGAAAGTTACGACAAGTAGTATGAGTAATTGTCTCCACTCCATTACATAACGGTGTGGGGATACGTATTACCTTAAAAACATGTTGTAGTCCATGCTGTCTAAGATAGGGTAAACCCCTTTCTATTCTTTTCTCTAACTTTTGTACAAATGCACGAAACACACACGTCTTAGATCAGTGCTACCGAGTACTGAACTGCAAGGCTGATTAGCAATATTATTAAAAATCCCAAACAAAACAACAAGGGGTCACTTCCGTCATAAAATTTGAAGTCTCCCTGCAATGCTCTGTGTTATAGCATACTCTAAAATATTAAAATATGCATCAATTGTTGAACTCAAAAGAACAGCGCCCTATTCAGAAAAAACACTGTAGAGAAATATTCAGCTCTTTTTCAACCAAGATCACAGTGTTTGTCGCTTTGAATTCAAAAGGCTTTCTTGACCACTGATTACCTAGAGTTTGCCCTCATACTAAGTATCCACCAAATGAATTCATGTAAAATTATTTTATATACATTTTTATTTGATTTATAACAGTTATTAGTTGTAATTTCTGTTACATGAATAGTAGCTTATACATTGTAAAGCTTTTTATGGAGAATTATACATTTAAACTGTCAGATTGAGAACATTAGTTTCTATGAAGCAGATACTTGGGGGCTTCTCATCGAAGCTCTTTAAATAGCCCCCAAACATATTCTAAGGAAACCTTTTTATTTGCATAAATTAGTATCACAGGATAAAGTATGTGATATGCTGAAGGGTGGTAGAACTCTCTGCCACTCTTGATTTCTTCATATGTGGAATACTATGGTGAGCTTTGGCATCCAATATCTGTGGTTTAAGATGGGGAATAAAATGCAAAGTGGTTTAAAGCTGGGTGGTGATTGCTTCTGAGCACTAAAAATTTTCCTATTATGTTGGCTGCTTCATTACATCTGCCACACCTGCAATGTGTAACGTTTCTACCAATTGAGGCCTATCTTGACTGGCAAAAACCCTCATATTTACAATCCTTTTCGAATACCTTGGCAGAGGTGTGAGAAAGTCATCCTTTTGGCCCTGATCACCACCATTTTTTGATTGATACTGGTAGTAACTGACTCTGATTGTGCCCTGTGCTCTTCTTACCGGACTCAGGGTTCTGCTTTAAAGTTATATGCAGGTTAGGTATAATTACGATTGTCAAAGACAGACCCCTGTACGTCCCTAGTATGAAATAAGGACAGGAGGATTCAAACTACCCATAAGTCCCTAGTATGTAAAAGGGCAGGGAGGGTTAAAGGCCCAGTGCATTTCCTGCATTGGAGTGTGCACTTTTGCGTTGCCTCATTTCATTTTAAAGGCAGCCCTGCTTTGCAGACTGCCGTTAAAATTCACCGATATGTGAATTCGACTTTCGAATTTAAGGGTACTTCCAAAGTAGTAATCTACCTCGTTCTTACATATAAGTCACCCCTATGGTTTTCCCTAGGTGCCCCCATAGTAGGGAGCTATACAATTATAAACAGGGACATTATTAAAGATGTTTTATATGTTGTGGTGATGGGAAAAACGGGCAATTTAGCTTTTCCATATTGTAGATAATTAGCTCTCTAGGCTAACATTGGAACATGTTATTTAAGTATAAATAGTGACAGGGGCTTGCTAAAAATTACATTCAAGGACTTAAAATGATAGTTATGATAAGCCCAACAAGTTGCCACTGTTGGATTTATAATAACTATTACAGAAAAGAAGTTATGCAACTTTATTTTCTGTAAGCCAAAATCCAGCCTTCCAGTAGCCCTTCTCTGATAGGCTAACCTCTGCCAAGCCAAGCTGTCTTAATGAGGTTTGAAGTGGCCTGCTGGAGAGACAAAGGATTTTCTGTGGGTGTAGAACTGCAGCTGAGGACAGAAAGCAGGATGAGGTAGGGGTAGACAAACTGGTCTTCTAAGAGAGAATTACACTTTAGGACTGCCCAGACTCACCCCAACAGCCTGCAGCCCAGCCACACAGGAGCCCCTGTAATTAGATTAGTGAGAGGGCTGGAAGGGAAGTGTTAACAAATCTTAGTCACACCAGTGGGTTGGCTTGGCCTGATCTAACCTCCGAGGAGAGAGTTTCTCCATTTTGGATTTTGGACGAATTGTGCTTTCTGAGACAATGATTTGTCACCCTTTGGAGGAAGTGGTCATGCACCTGGGTGGCACCTTGAATCCTATTGGTCAAGGGTTCCCCCCTGCTTGACACCCAGGAACACTGCATAAATATGGAAGAGCTGACAATCAACTCAGCTCTACTGCCTGAAACAACAAGGAGAAGAAGGACAGCCCTGCTGGAACCCTGATCTCCACCCAAAGTACTGCATACAGGTGGACTGCATCTGCTGCACAATCTGGTACTACAGCCCTATATACTTTGCCTGGCTTCACAAGGATTAAGGAGTGGACTCTCTGCAAGCTGCAGGTTACCAGAGCCCACCTGTATCATCTCCATCAGGAAGTCTCCATCCTGGAATGCATCCAGTCGACGTTTAAAGATTTGGCCAGGTGCATCATGGGAATTGTAGTTCCAGCATCCCAAGGACCATCTCAGAACTTCTAGGGCCAGATGTAGGTAGCCAAATATCGGTCGGTAACGGCCGATTTCGGCCATTACCGACCGGTATTTGGCTTTTGACATGTAGGTGGCTCGGATTTTACAGAATCGGTATATTTACCGATTCGGTATTTTTCCGAATCGGTAAATATACCGATTCTGTTAATCCATATGTAGGTCGCACAGTTTGCAGTGCCACAGGCCCTTAGGATTTCTTATTTTACCACCCAATCCTATTGGGAGGTAAAATACTGAATTCCAGTGTACATGCACATCTGTGCATGTACACCTATGCCATGTGACACACAGACATGCCCTTAGGGCATGTATGTGTGCCACATGGCACACAAGCCTGCAATTGGGGTGCTACAGGGTGTCAAAGTGACAACCCGTTCCCCCTGCCAGGATTCGGTATTTACCGAATCAGTAAATACCGAATCGGTATTTCCCATTGATTCCTATGGGCTTCAAGGCCCATAGGAATCAATGGGAAATACCGATTCGGTATTTACCGAATCGGTAAATACCGAATCTTACCGATTCGGCAATTGCAAAATAAAAATTCCCTACATCTGCCTACTTCCTATTTACCTACTCTTAAATACCGATTCGGTATGATTCAGTATTTAAGAGTAGGTAAATCGGAATTACCTACATCTGGCCCCTAGATCCTTGGACTGATTTTTTGGACACTTTGTACGGACAAGAGATACTTTAGGAAAAGGTTTCAGAAGTTTGGGGAAGGTTGGAGCAACTTTTGTAAAACTCTCCATAAGTTGCCTATAAGTTGCATTGTAGGAGTTGTAGTCCCAGACCCCAAGAAGCAAACCAGACCATATGATGGTGTCGTGGACCACTTTCCTGCATCAGGAAACACTTCTGGAAGTAAGTTTAAAGAACTCTTGACTTTGTCCCGGTCCAGCATGACCATTTTTAACCCCTTGAGAACTCTATGCATCTAAACGCGAGTTTAACTTTTACTCTTTAAAAATTCATGACTCTGGTCCCTACATTGGATTCTTGTCGTTTTGCTGTAATTTTAATCATTAAAGTATAATCTATTTTTATGAATTAGTGTTGGATTTTTATTGTGTATTGTGTCTTACTTATTTAATGTATTAGTGTTTTTAAATGCTTTAGACACCTGTCTCCTATGTTATGCCTTCATGCTCATTGCCAGCTGTCAAGGTCTTAGCAAGGCAATCAGTTATTGAGACTTTGACTAACCCTTTTATTGTGTTTGTGGCATTATTACTAGTAGCAGGACCCTACTTACCACAAGGAATAAACCACTTTTCAGCAAAAGAGAACTCTTATTCTGAAAGGTTTTACTTGTAAGTGGTCTGAGGATCAGTTTGCTAAATGTAACCTTAGCACTGGGAGGAGCGAAAATTAAATACTTTCTGCAACAAACTTGCCGAGACATGCCCCCCTAAAAAAAAAAAAAAATATATATATATATATATATATATATATATATATATATATATATATATATATATATATATATATATATACATATATATATATATATATATATATATATATATATATATATATATATATATATTACACAGCATAAATGCTTATCCTCCACTCCTGCATGATAAGTCGCTTACAAACTGTAGCACAACTACTGTGCGTTTGTGTGCCTATCATTATGACAGAGTTCATATAAAAAATTAACCAATAATGGATTTTTCTTAATTAAATGTAGAGCACAGCACAGCACGCAGACTATCTTGCAAATTGACATTTTGAAGATGATAATATCATGTTCATTATTTCATAGTCCTATCCGTCCTAGCGTTCGTGTTGCTAATTTCCACTTCTCTTTTCCCCACAGGCTAAACAAATTTACTCTGCAAGGATCCACATTTGCATTTAATTCATTAAAGCAATCACGTTGTATTCTAAAACTGTCATAGCCCAAGGCTCAAGAGGGTCACAATGAAAATCCCTGTTAGTGATGCTGAATCAATTTGAATAAACTCAAAATTGATCTCCTGCCATCAGCATTGTGTTTGCTATGATGCCCACAGAATCTCTATTTTTATTATTTACTGCTTCTTTTTGGAAGTAATTACTGAGTGTCAAAATATATACAATCTCAAAATCAGTATGTCATTAAAGCAAGATTGCTGTACTTTGGGCACACATGCCTGTAAGTGCCCACAACATAAAGTCGCTCATACTGTAAGATTAGCTGAAAAATCCACCTGTGGTTGAAAATCTTAACAGAGCATGATTCTATGAATCATGGTTGGACAAAGTACACCCTTAGAGGATTTTTGTATACCCAAAATCTCAAAAATGTCTTTAATTGAGGCTCTGAATAAAAAAAAAGGATTTCAACATGGCAGCAGATGTAAATAATGCAAGGGAATTTAAATAAGAGGACAAGAGTCCACTCAAGAAAAAGGTTAAAATTAGATCACAAGAGTTTAGTATAACAAGTAGGCTCTTTCTCTGCCTATGAATTTCAATTCACAGTTCTTGCACTGAAAGAATATGGAACACTTGAATAAGTCACTTATAGGGGAACAAGTGTGGTAGAACTCCAGTATAAAGTATGAATACTCTGGACTCAAGCATCTCATTGACTTATAATGAAAGATTACACTGTGAAAGCAATCATTATAAATATATAGCGCTCACCCCACCCATTTAATATCAAGCATACCTTATGGAGAGATGCTCCGATTATGGAGGGTGTGTAGCAATGATGCAGATTTAATTGTGGCACATACAGCTAGCAAAAGTAGATTTCTTGAAAGGGGTTATACTGAACTAGTAATTGATAAGGCCGTTAAAAAATCTATGCAAAGAGGCAGACAGGAATTGCTGGAAAATTATAACCTAATGACAATTCAACCAATTCAGTTGTGGGGAACAAGCAATTAATCCAATCTAATCAGTTCAGAATTATCACAGGATTCAAAAGACAGCACAGAGCACAGAAAATTATACCACATTGTTAACCGAAATTGGTCAACAATTTTGAGTGATCCCGTAATTGGCCCGACACTGCCCCGCAAAGCTACGGTCACATACAGCCCAGCACCTTCTATGAGGGATCGCTGGTCAACACCATTCCAGAGGTCATTGAGAAAACCACGTGGTTACAAACCAATAGTGGTTTTCACAAATGTAAAGTCTATAAATCTTGTACACATGGGGTGAATACTAAAACATATAAAGATGGTTTTAGTGAGAAAGAGCATAAGATAGACAAGGTTCTAACATGCAAAACAGAGTACGCAATCTATGTTCTCCAATGCCCCTGCCACCTAAGGTATGTAGGAAGCACAAAATTAGCGGTGCATAAACGCATCCTACAACACCTTAGGGCCATAGGAATCAGGATAATACCAACCCTGTAGCTTGCCATTTTAGGGAAGTCCATCAGAGCGACAGTAATGGTCTCAAATATTTTGTGATCGATGCAGTGGTAGCAAGCAGACAAGGTGGAGACA